>NW_026611589.1:0-300000 GCF_029633865.1 Lampris incognitus | reverse complement strand
TTTTCTCCTCGAGAGAAACATGATTTCATTAAAAACGTTATAGTTTAAACATGCCTGTTGTACATGTCTGCAAACACTCAGAGCCTTAAAATAGGGGTTTCACCAATTTGTTTTTTGTTGAGAAACCTTCTATTTGAAGATTCTGTGCATTTTCAAACACGTACAATATGTATTTTTGGTGTTTCTGATGAAATTCCTCCTTTTAAATGCATTTTCTCACAGAAAATGAGTCTCTCGCCATAGGAAAATGTTTATTTTTTTGTTAAAAAACGCATATTTCACCCAATTTCAATGTGTTATTTCACCAGTTCTCCAGTTGTTGGTAGCTTGATCAGAATGCCAGACACAGTGAATCATTTTTATTGCTTGAAACGCATTTTCTCCTCAAGAGAAACATGATTTCATTGAAAACGTTATAGTTTAAAAATACCTGTTGTACATGTCAGCAAACACTCAGAGCCTTAAAATAGGGGTTTCACCAATGTGTTTTTTGGTGAGAAACCTTCTATTTCAAGGTTCTGTGCGTTTTCAGACAAGTACAATATGTATTTATAGTGTTTCTGATGAAATCCCTCCTTTTAATGCATTTTCTCACAGAAAACGAGTCTCTCGCCATGGGAACATGGCTTTTTTGAAAAAGCATATTTTGGTCGAGAAATCGTGTTTTAAGCAATAAAAACGACTCCCGGCCTTATTTAGTTCACATTTGTACTTTTGGTAAGCTAGCCCGTATTCATAACGCACTAAACCTTTTGTCGCGTTAAACGCCTTTTCTCGACGAGAAAAGCACAATTTCATCAAAAACAAACAAAACAAGAAAAATGAATCTATTCAACAAGTCTACAACACGTCCTTAAGAGTTACATGATTTCACCCAATGTCAATGTGTAATTTCTCCAGTTCTGATCATTTTTTAGGTTGTTGGTAGCTTGGTCAATGCCAAAACACAGTGAGATCTTTTTATGGCTTTAAACGCGTTTTCTCCTCGAGAGAAACATGATTTCACTAAAAACGTTATAGTTTAAACATGCCTGTTTGTACATGTGTGCAAACACTCAGAGCCTTAAGATAGGGGTTTCACCAATGTGTTTTTTGGTGAGAAACCTTCTATTTCAAGGTTCTGTGCGTTTTCAGACAAGTACAATATGTATTTATAGTGTTTCTGATGAAATCCCTCCTTTTAATGCATTTTCTCACAGAAAACGAGTGTCTCGCCATGGGAACATGGCTTTTTTGAAAAAGCATATTCTGGTCGAGAAATCGTGTTTTAAGCAATAAAAACGACTCCCGGCCTTATTTGGTTCACATTTGTACTTTTGGTAAGCTAGCCCGTATTCATAACGCACTAAACCTTTTTATCGCGTTAAACGCCTTTTCTCGACGAGAAAAGCACAATTTCATCAAAAACAAACAAAACAAGAAAAATGAATGTATTCAACAGTCTGCAACACGTCCTTAAGAGTTACATGATTTCACCCAATGTCAATGTGTAATTTCTCCAGTTCTGATCATTTTTTAGGTTATTGGTAGCTTGGTCAATGCCAAAACACAGTGAGATCTTTTTATGGCTTTAAACGCGTTTTCTCCTCGAGAGAAACATGATTTCACTAAAAACATTATAGTTTAAACATGCCTTATTTAGTTCACATTTGTACTTTTGGTAAGCTAGCCCGTATTCATAACGCACTAAACCTTTTTATCGCGTTAAACGCCTTTTCTCGACGAGAAAAGCACAATTTCATCAAAAACAAACAAAACAAGAAAATTGAATCTATTCAACAAGTCTGCAACACGTCCTTAAGAGTTACATGATTTCACCCAATGTCAATGTGTAATTTCTCCAGTTCTGATCATTTTTTAGGTGGTTGGTAGCTTGGTCAATGCCAAAACACAGTGAGATCTTTTTATGTCTTTAAACGCGTTTTCTCCTCGAGAGAAACATGATTTCACTAAAAACGTTATAGTTTAAACATGCCTGTTGTACATGTGTGCAAACACTCAGAGCCTTAAGATAGGGGTTTCACCAATGTGTTTTTTGGTGAGAAACCTTCTATTTCAAGGTTCTGTGCGTTTTCCGACAAGTACAATATGTATTTATAGTGTTTCTGATGAAATCCCTCCTTTTAATGCATTTTCTCACAGAAAACGAGTGTCTCGCCATGGGAACATGGCTTTTTTGAAAAAAGCATATTTTGGTCGAGAAATCGTGTTTTAAGCAATAAAAACGACTCCCGGCCTTATTTAGTTCACATTTGTACTTTTGGTAAGCTAGCCCGTATTCATAACGCACTAAACCTTTTGTCGCGTTAAACGCCTTTTCTCGACGAGAAAAGCAATTTCATCAAAAACAAACAAAACAAGAAAAATGAATCTATTCAACAAGTCTACAACACGTCCTTAAGAGTTACATGATTTCACCCAATGTCAATGTGTAATTTCTCCAGTTCTGGTCATTGTTTAGGTTGTTGGTAGTTTGGTCCAATGTCAAACAGAGTGAATCCTTTTTATTGCTTGAAACGCATTTTCTCCTCGAGAGAAACATGATTTCATTAAAAACGTTATAGTTTAAACATGCCTGTTGTACATGTCTGCAAACACTCAGAGCCTTAAAATAGGGGTTTCACCAATTTGTTTTTTGTTGAGAAACCTTCTATTTGAAGATTCTGTGCATTTTCAAACACGTACAATATGTATTTTTGGTGTTTCTGATGAAATTCCTCCTTTTAAATGCATTTTCTCACAGAAAATGAGTCTCTCGCCATAGGAAAATGTTTATTTTTTTGTTAAAAAACGCATATTTCACCCAATTTCAATGTGTTATTTCACCAGTTCACCAGTTGTTGGTAGCTTGATCAGAATGCCAGACACAGTGAATCATTTTTATTGCTTGAAACGCATTTTCTCCTCAAGAGAAACATGATTTCATTGAAAACGTTATAGTTTAAAAATACCTGTTGTACATGTCAGCAAACACTCAGAGCCTTAAAATAGGTTTTTCACCCATGTGTTTTTTGGTGAGGAACCTTCTATTTCACGTTTCTGTGCGTTTTCAGACACGTTACAATATGTATTTTTAGCGTTTCTGATGAAATCCCTCCTTTTAAATGCATTTTTTCACAGAAAACGAGTCTCTCGCCATGGGAACATGGCTTTTTTGAAAAAGCATATTTTGGTCGAGAAATCGTGTTTTAAGCAATAAAAACGACTCCCGGCCTTATTTAGTTCACATTTGTACTTTTGGTAAGCTAGCCCGTATTCATAACGCACTAAACCTTTTTATCGCGTTAAACGCCTTTTCTCGACGAGAAAAGCACAATTTCATCAAAAACAAACAAAACAAGAAAAATGAATCTATTCAACAAGTCTGCAACACGTCCTTAAGAGTTACATGATTTCACCCAATGTCAATGTGTAATTTCACCAGTTCTGATCATTTTTTAGGTGGTTGGTAGCTTGGTCAATGCCAAAACACACTTAGATCTTTTTATGGCTTTAAACGCGTTTTCTCCTCGAGAGAAACATGATTTCACTAAAAACGTTATAGTTTAAACATGCCTGTTGTACATGTGTGCAAACACTCAGAGCCTTAAGATAGGGGTTTCACCAATGTGTTTTTTGGTGAGAAACCTTCTATTTCAAGGTTCTGTGCGTTTTCAGACAAGTACAATATGTATTTATAGTGTTTCTGATGAAATCCCTCCTTTTAATGCATTTTCTCACAGAAAACGAGTCTCTCGCCATGGGAACATGGCTTTTTTGAAAAAGCATATTCTGGTCGAGAAATCGTGTTTTAAGCAATAAAAACGACTCCCGGCCTTATTTAGTTCACATTTGTACTTTTGGTAAGCTAGCCCGTGTTCATAACGCACTAAACCTTTTGTCGCGTTAAACGCCTTTTCTCGACGAGAAAAGCAATTTCGTCAAAAACAAACAAAACAAGAAAAATGAATCTATTCAACAAGTCTGCAACACGTCCTTAAGAGTTACATGATTTCACCCAATGTCAATGTGTAATTTCTCCAGTTCTGATCATTTTTTAGGTGGTTGGTAGCTTGGTCAATGCCAAAACACAGTGAGATCTTTTTATGGCTTTAAACGCGTTTTCTCCTCGAGAGAAACATGATTTCATTAAAAACGTTATAGTTTAAACATGCCTGTTGTACATGTCTGCAAACACTCAGAGCCTTAAAATAGGGGTTTCACCAATTTGTTTTTTGTTGAGAAACCTTCTATTTGAAGATTCTGTGCATTTTCAAACACGTACAATATGTATTTTTGGTGTTTCTGATGAAATTCCTCCTTTTAAATGCATTTTCTCACAGAAAATGAGTCTCTCGCCATAGGAAAATGTTTATTTTTTTGTTAAAAAACGCATATTTCACCCAATTTCAATGTGTTATTTCACCAGTTCACCAGTTGTTGGTAGCTTGATCAGAATGCCAGACACAGTGAATCATTTTTATTGCTTGAAACGCATTTTCTCCTCAAGAGAAACATGATTTCACTAAAAACGTTATAGTTTAAACATGCCTGTTGTACATGTGTGCAAACACTCAGAGCCTTAAGATAGGGGTTTCACCAATGTGTTTTTTGGTGAGAAACCTTCTATTTCAAGGTTCTGTGCGTTTTCAGACAAGTACAATATGTATTTATAGTGTTTCTGATGAAATCCCTCCTTTTAATGCATTTTCTCACAGAAAACGAGTCTCTCGCCATGGGAACATGGCTTTTTTGAAAAAGCATATTCTGGTCGAGAAATCGTGTTTTAAGCAATAAAAACGACTCCCGGCCTTATTTAGTTCACATTTGTACTTTTGGTAAGCTAGCCCGTGTTCATAACGCACTAAACCTTTTGTCGCGTTAAACGCCTTTTCTCGACGAGAAAAGCAATTTCGTCAAAAACAAACAAAACAAGAAAAATGAATCTATTCAACAAGTCTGCAACACGTCCTTAAGAGTTACATGATTTCACCCAATGTCAATGTGTAATTTCTCCAGTTCTGATCATTTTTTAGGTGGTTGGTAGCTTGGTCAATGCCAAAACACAGTGAGATCTTTTTATTGCTTGAAACGCGTTTTCTCCTCGAGAGAAACATGATTTCATTAAAAACGTTATAGTTTAAACATGCCTGTTGTACATGTCTGCAAACACTCAGAGCCTTAAAATAGGGGTTTCACCAATTTGTTTTTTGTTGAGAAACCTTCTATTTGAAGATTCTGTGCATTTTCAAACACGTACAATATGTATTTTTGGTGTTTCTGATGAAATTCCTCCTTTTAAATGCATTTTCTCACAGAAAATGAGTCTCTCGCCATAGGAAAATGTTTATTTTTTTGTTAAAAAACGCATATTTCACCCAATTTCAATGTGTTATTTCACCAGTTCTCCAGTTGTTGGTAGCTTGATCAGAATGCCAGACACAGTGAATCATTTTTATTGCTTGAAACGCATTTTCTCCTCAAGAGAAACATGATTTCATTGAAAACGTTATAGTTTAAAAATACCTGTTGTACATGTCAGCAAACACTCAGAGCCTTAAAATAGGTTTTTCACCCATGTGTTTTTTGGTGAGGAACCTTCTATTTCACGTTTCTGTGCGTTTTCAGACACGTACAATATGTATTTTTAGCGTTTCTGATGAAATCCCTCCTTTTAAATGCATTTTTTCACAGAAAACGAGTCTCTCGCCATGGGAACATGGCTTTTTTGAAAAAGCATATTTTGGTCGAGAAATCGTGTTTTAAGCAATAAAAACGACTCCCGGCCTTATTTAGTTCACATTTGTACTTTTGGTAAGCTAGCCCGTATTCATAACGCACTAAACCTTTTTATCGCGTTAAACGCCTTTTCTCGACCAGAAAAGCACAATTTCATCAAAAACAAACAAAACAAGAAAAATGAATCTATTCAACAAGTCTGCAACACGTCCTTAAGAGTTACATGATTTCACCCAATGTCAATGTGTAATTTCTCCAGTTCTGATCATTTTTTAGGTGGTTGGTAGCTTGGTCAATGCCAAAACACAGTGAGATCTTTTTATGGCTTTAAACGCGTTTTCTCCTCGAGAGAAACATGATTTCACTAAAAACGTTATAGTTTAAACATGCCTGTTGTACATGTGTGCAAACACTCAGAGCCTTAAGATAGGGGTTTCACCAATGTGTTTTTTGGTGAGAAACCTTCTATTTCAAGGTTCTGTGCGTTTTCAGACAAGTACAATATGTATTTATAGTGTTTCTGATGAAATCCCTCCTTTTAATGCATTTTCTCACAGAAAACGAGTCTCTCGCCATGGGAACATGGCTTTTTTGAAAAAGCATATTCTGGTCGAGAAATCGTGTTTTAAGCAATAAAAACGACTCCCGGCCTTATTTAGTTCACATTTGTACTTTTGGTAAGCTAGCCCGTGTTCATAACGCACTAAACCTTTTGTCGCGTTAAACGCCTTTTCTCGACGAGAAAAGCAATTTCGTCAAAAACAAACAAAACAAGAAAAATGAATCTATTCAACAAGTCTGCAACACGTCCTTAAGAGTTACATGATTTCACCCAATGTCAATGTATAATTTCTCCAGTTCTGATCATTTTTTAGGTGGTTGGTAGCTTGGTCAATGCCAAAACACAGTGAGATCTTTTTATGGCTTTAAACGCGTTTTCTCCTCGAGAGAAACATGATTTCACCAAAAACGTTATAGTTTAAACATGCCTGTTGTACATGTGTGCAAACACTCAGAGCCTTAAGATAGGGGTTTCACCAATGTGTTTTTTGGTGAGAAACCTTCTATTTCAAGGTTCTGTGCGTTTTTTCGACAAGTACAATATGTATTTATAGTGTTTCTGATGAAATCCCTCCTTTTAATGCATTTTCTCACAGAAAACGAGTGTCTCGCCATGGGAACATGGCTTTTTTGAAAAAAGCATATTTTGGTCGAGAAATCGTGTTTTAAGCAATAAAAACGACTCCCGGCCTTATTTAGTTCACATTTGTACTTTTGGTAAGCTAGCCCGTATTCATAACGCACTAAACCTTTTGTCGCGTTAAACGCCTTTTCTCGACGAGAAAAGCAATTTCATCAAAAACAAACAAAACAAGAAAAATGAATCTATTCAACAAGTCTACAACACGTCCTTAAGAGTTACATGATTTCACCCAATGTCAATGTGTAATTTCTCCAGTTCTGGTCATTGTTTAGGTTGTTGGTAGTTTGGTCCAATGTCAAACAGAGTGAATCCTTTTTATTGCTTGAAACGCATTTTCTCCTCGAGAGAAACATGATTTCATTAAAAACGTTATAGTTTAAACATGCCTGTTGTACATGTCTGCAAACACTCAGAGCCTTAAAATAGGGGTTTCACCAATTTGTTTTTTGTTGAGAAACCTTCTATTTGAAGATTCTGTGCATTTTCAAACACGTACAATATGTATTTTTGGTGTTTCTGATGAAATTCCTCCTTTTAAATGCATTTTCTCACAGAAAATGAGTCTCTCGCCATAGGAAAATGTTTATTTTTTTGTTAAAAAACGCATATTTCACCCAATTTCAATGTGTTATTTCACCAGTTCACCAGTTGTTGGTAGCTTGATCAGAATGCCAGACACAGTGAATCATTTTTATTGCTTGAAACGCATTTTCTCCTCAAGAGAAACATGATTTCATTGAAAACGTTATAGTTTAAAAATACCTGTTGTACATGTCAGCAAACACTCAGAGCCTTAAAATAGGTTTTTCACCCATGTGTTTTTTGGTGAGGAACCTTCTATTTCACGTTTCTGTGCGTTTTCAGACACGTACAATATGTATTTTTAGCGTTTCTGATGAAATCCCTCCTTTTAAATGCATTTTTTCACAGAAAATGTGTCTCTCGCCATGGGAAAATGGCTTTATAAAAAAACGCATATTCTGGTCGAGAAATTGTGTTTTAAACAATAAAAACGACTCCTGGCCTTATTAATTCACATTTTTTTACATTTGGTAACCTAGTCCATATGCGTAAAGCACTAAATCGTTTTATCGCGTTAACTGCATTTTCTCGACAAGAAAAGCACAATTTCATCAAAAACAAACAAAACAAGAAAAATGAATCTATTCAACAAGTCTACAACACATCCTTAAGAGTTACGTGTTTTCACCCAATGTCAATGTATAATTTCACCAGTTCTGATCATTGTTTAGCTTGTTGGTAGCTTGGTCCAATGCCAGACACAGTGAGTCCTTTTTATTGCTTTAAACGCATTTTATCCTCGAGAGAAACATGATTTCATTAAAAACGTTATAGTTTAAACATGCCTGTTGTACATGTGTGCAAACACTCAGAGCCTTAAGATAGGGGTTTCACCAATGTGTTTTTTGGTGAGAAACCTTCTATTTCAAGGTTCTGTGCGTTTTCAGACAAGTACAATATGTATTTATAGTGTTTCTGATGAAATCCCTCCTTTTAATGCATTTTCTCACAGAAAACGAGTCTCTCGCCATGGGAACATGGCTTTTTTGAAAAAGCATATTCTGGTCGAGAAATCGTGTTTTAAGCAATAAAAACGACTCCCGGCCTTATTTAGTTCACATTTGTACTTTTGGTAAGCTAGCCCGTATTCATAACGCACTAAACCTTTTGTCGCGTTAAACGCCTTTTCTCGACGAGAAAAGCAATTTCATCAAAAACAAACAAAACAAGAAAAATGAATCTATTCAACAAGTCTACAACACGTCCTTAAGAGTTACATGATTTCACCCAATGTCAATGTGTAATTTCTCCAGTTCTGATCATTTTTTAGGTTGTTGGTAGCTTGGTCAATGCCAAAACACAGTGAGATCTTTTTATGGCTTTAAACGCGTTTTCTCCTCGAGAGAAACATGATTTCACTAAAAACGTTATAGTTTAAACATGCCTGTTGTACATGTGTGCAAACACTCAGAGCCTTAAGATAGGGGTTTCACCAATGTGTTTTTTGGTGAGAAACCTTCTATTTCAAGGTTCTGTGCGTTTTCAGACAAGTACAATATGTATTTATAGTGTTTCTGATGAAATCCCTCCTTTTAATGCATTTTCTCACAGAAAACGAGTCTCTCGCCATGGGAACATGGCTTTTTTGAAAAAGCATATTCTGGTCGAGAAATCGTGTTTTAAGCAATAAAAACGACTCCCGGCCTTATTTAGTTCACATTTGTACTTTTGGTAAGCTAGCCCGTATTCATAACGCACTAAACCTTTTTATCGCGTTAAACGCCTTTTCTCGACCAGAAAAGCAATTTCATCAAAAACAAACAAAACAAGAAAAATGAATCTATTCAACAAGTCTGCAACACGTCCTTAAGAGTTACATGATTTCACCCAATGTCAATGTGTAATTTCTCCAGTTCTGGTCATTGTTTAGGTTGTTGGTAGTTTGGTCCAATGTCAAACAGAGTGAATCCTTTTTATTGCTTGAAACGCATTTTCTCCTCGAGAGAAACATGATTTCATTAAAAACGTTATAGTTTAAACATGCCTGTTGTACATGTCTGCAAACACTCAGAGCCTTAAAATAGGGGTTTCACCAATTTGTTTTTTGTTGAGAAACCTTCTATTTGAAGATTCTGTGCATTTTCAAACACGTACAATATGTATTTTTGGTGTTTCTGATGAAATTCCTCCTTTTAAATGCATTTTCTCACAGAAAATGAGTCTCTCGCCATAGGAAAATGTTTATTTTTTTGTTAAAAAACGCATATTTCACCCAATTTCAATGTGTTATTTCACCAGTTCACCAGTTGTTGGTAGCTTGATCAGAATGCCAGACACAGTGAATCATTTTTATTGCTTGAAACGCATTTTCTCCTCAAGAGAAACATGATTTCATTGAAAACGTTATAGTTTAAAAATACCTGTTGTACATGTCAGCAAACACTCAGAGCCTTAAAATAGGTTTTTCACCCATGTGTTTTTTGGTGAGGAACCTTCTATTTCACGTTTCTGTGCGTTTTCAGACACGTACAATATGTATTTTTAGCGTTTCTGATGAAATCCCTCCTTTTAAATGCATTTTTTCACAGAAAATGTGTCTCTCGCCATGGGAAAATGGCTTTATAAAAAAACGCATATTCTGGTCGAGAAATTGTGTTTTAAACAATAAAAACGACTCCTGGCCTTATTAATTCACATTTTTTTACATTTGGTAACCTAGTCCATATGCGTAAAGCACTAAATCGTTTTATCGCGTTAACTGCATTTTCTCGACAAGAAAAGCACAATTTCATCAAAAACAAACAAAACAAGAAAAATGAATCTATTCAACAAGTCTACAACACATCCTTAAGAGTTACGTGTTTTCACCCAATGTCAATGTATAATTTCACCAGTTCTGATCATTGTTTAGCTTGTTGGTAGCTTGGTCCAATGCCAGACACAGTGAGTCCTTTTTATTGCTTTAAACGCATTTTATCCTCGAGAGAAACATGATTTCATTAAAAACGTTATAGTTTAAACATGCCTGTTGTACATGTGTGCAAACACTCAGAGCCTTAAGATAGGGGTTTCACCAATGTGTTTTTTGGTGAGAAACCTTCTATTTCAAGGTTCTGTGCGTTTTCAGACAAGTACAATATGTATTTATAGTGTTTCTGATGAAATCCCTCCTTTTAATGCATTTTCTCACAGAAAACGAGTCTCTCGCCATGGGAACATGGCTTTTTTGAAAAAGCATATTCTGGTCGAGAAATCGTGTTTTAAGCAATAAAAACGACTCCCGGCCTTATTTAGTTCACATTTGTACTTTTGGTAAGCTAGCCCGTATTCATAACGCACTAAACCTTTTGTCGCGTTAAACGCCTTTTCTCGACGAGAAAAGCAATTTCATCAAAAACAAACAAAACAAGAAAAATGAATCTATTCAACAAGTCTAAAACACGTCCTTAAGAGTTACATGATTTCACCCAATGTCAATGTGTAATTTCTCCAGTTCTGATCATTTTTTAGGTTGTTGGTAGCTTGGTCAATGCCAAAACACAGTGAGATCTTTTTATGGCTTTAAACGCGTTTTCTCCTCGAGAGAAACATGATTTCACTAAAAACGTTATAGTTTAAACATGCCTGTTGTACATGTGTGCAAACACTCAGAGCCTTAAGATAGGGGTTTCACCAATGTGTTTTTTGGTGAGAAACCTTCTATTTCAAGGTTCTGTGCGTTTTCAGACAAGTACAATATGTATTTATAGTGTTTCTGATGAAATCCCTCCTTTTAATGCATTTTCTCACAGAAAACGAGTCTCTCGCCATGGGAACATGGCTTTTTTGAAAAAGCATATTCTGGTCGAGAAATCGTGTTTTAAGCAATAAAAACGACTCCCGGCCTTATTTAGTTCACATTTGTACTTTTGGTAAGCTAGCCCGTATTCATAACGCACTAAACCTTTTTATCGCGTTAAACGCCTTTTCTCGACCAGAAAAGCAATTTCATCAAAAACAAACAAAACAAGAAAAATGAATCTATTCAACAAGTCTGCAACACGTCCTTAAGAGTTACATGATTTCACCCAATGTCAATGTGTAATTTCTCCAGTTCTGGTCATTGTTTAGGTTGTTGGTAGTTTGGTCCAATGTCAAACAGAGTGAATCCTTTTTATTGCTTGAAACGCATTTTCTCCTCGAGAGAAACATGATTTCATTAAAAACGTTATAGTTTAAACATGCCTGTTGTACATGTCTGCAAACACTCAGAGCCTTAAAATAGGGGTTTCACCAATTTGTTTTTTGTTGAGAAACCTTCTATTTCAAGATTCTGTGCATTTTCAGACACGTACAATATGTATTTTTGGTGTTTCTGATGAAATTCCTCCTTTTAAATGCATTTTCTCACAGAAAATGAGTCTCTCGCCATAGGAAAATGTTTATTTTTTGGTTAAAAAACGCATATTTCACCCAATTTCAATGTGTTATTTCACCAGTTCACCAGTTGTTGGTAGCTTGATCAGAATGCCAGACACAGTGAATCATTTTTATTGCTTGAAACGCATTTTCTCCTCAAGAGAACCATGATTTCATTGAAAACGTTATAGTTTAAAAATACCTGTTGTACATGTCAGCAAACACTCAGAGCCTTAAAATAGGTTTTTCACCCATGTATTTTTTGGTGAAAAACCTTCTATTTCAAGGTTCTGTGCATTTTCAGACACGTACAATATGTATTTTTGGTGTTTCTGATGAAATCCCTCCTTTTAAATGCATTTTCTCACAGAAAATGAGTCTCTCGCCATAGGAAAATGTTTATTTTTTTGTTAAAAAACGCATATTTCACCCAATTTCAATGTGTTATTTCACCAGTTCACCAGTTGTTGGTAGCTTGATCAGAATGCCAGACACAGTGAATCATTTTATTGCTTGAAACGCATTTTCTCCTCAAGAGAAACATGATTTCATTGAAAACGTTATAGTTTAAAAATACCTGTTGTACATGTCAGCAAACACTCAGAGCCTTAAAATAGGTTTTTCACCCATGTGTTTTTTGGTGAGGAACCTTCTATTTCACGTTTCTGTGCGTTTTCAGACACGTACAATATGTATTTTTAGCGTTTCTGATGAAATCCCTCCTTTTAAATGCATTTTTTCACAGAAAATGTGTCTCTCGCCATGGGAAAATGGCTTTATAAAAAAACGCATATTCTGGTCGAGAAATTGTGTTTTAAACAATAAAAACGACTCCTGGCCTTATTAATTCACATTTTTTTACATTTGGTAACCTAGTCCATATGCGTAAAGCACTAAATCGTTTTATCGCGTTAACTGCATTTTCTCGACAAGAAAAGCACAATTTCATCAAAAACAAACAAAACAAGAAAAATGAATCTATTCAACAAGTCTACAACACATCCTTAAGAGTTACGTGTTTTCACCCAATGTCAATGTATAATTTCACCAGTTCTGATCATTGTTTAGCTTGTTGGTAGCTTGGTCCAATGCCAGACACAGTGAGTCCTTTTTATTGCTTTAAACGCATTTTATCCTCGAGAGAAACATGATTTCATTAAAAACGTTATAGTTTAAACATGCCTGTTGTACATGTGTGCAAACACTCAGAGCCTTAAGATAGGGGTTTCACCAATGTGTTTTTTGGTGAGAAACCTTCTATTTCAAGGTTCTGTGCGTTTTCAGACAAGTACAATATGTATTTATAGTGTTTCTGATGAAATCCCTCCTTTTAAATGCATTTTCTCACAGAAAATGAGTCTCTCGCCATAGGAAAATGTTTATTTTTTTGTTAAAAAACGCATATTTCACCCAATTTCAATGTGTTATTTCACCAGTTCACCAGTTGTTGGTAGCTTGATCAGAATGCCAGACACAGTGAATCATTTTTATTGCTTGAAACGCATTTTCTCCTCAAGAGAACCATGATTTCATTGAAAACGTTATAGTTTAAAAATACCTGTTGTACATGTCAGCAAACACTCAGAGCCTTAAAATAGGTTTTTCACCCATGTATTTTTTGGTGAGAAACCTTCTATTTCAAGGTTCTGTGCATTTTCAGACACGTACAATATTTATTTTTGGTGTTTCTGATGAAATCCCTCCTTTTAAATGCATTTTCTCACAGAAAATGAGTCTCTCGCCATAGGAAATTTTTTTTATTCATTAAAAAACGCATATTTAACCCAATTGCAATGTGTTATTTCACCAGTTCACCAGTTGTTGGTACCTTGATCAAAATGCCAGACACAGTGAATCCTTTTTATTGCTTTAAACGTATTTTCTCCTCAAGAGAAACATGATTTCATTAAAAACGTTAAAACACCTGTTGTACATGTCTGCAAACACTCAGAGCCTTAAAATAGGTTTTTCACCCATGTGTTTTTTGGTGAGGAACCTTCTATTTCACGTTTCTGTGCGTTTTCAGACACGTACAATATGTATTTTTAGCGTTTCTGATGAAATCCCTCCTTTTAAATGCATTTTTTCACAGAAAATGTGTCTCTCGCCATGGGAAAATGGCTTTATAAAAAAACGCATATTCTGGTCGAGAAATTGTGTTTTAAACAATAAAAACGACTCCTGGCCTTATTAATTCACATTTTTTTACATTTGGTAACCTAGTCCATATGCGTAAAGCACTAAATCGTTTTATCGCGTTAACTGCATTTTCTCGACAAGAAAAGCACAATTTCATCAAAAACAAACAAAACAAGAAAAATGAATCTATTCAACAAGTCTACAACACATCCTTAAGAGTTACGTGTTTTCACCCAATGTCAATGTATAATTTCACCAGTTCTGATCATTGTTTAGCTTGTTGGTAGCTTGGTCCAATGCCAGACACAGTGAGTCCTTTTTATTGCTTTAAACGCATTTTATCCTCGAGAGAAACATGATTTCATTAAAAACGTTATAGTTTAAACATGCCTGTTGTACATGTGTGCAAACACTCAGAGCCTTAAGATAGGGGTTTCACCAATGTGTTTTTTGGTGAGAAACCTTCTATTTCAAGGTTCTGTGCGTTTTCAGACAAGTACAATATGTATTTATAGTGTTTCTGATGAAATCCCTCCTTTTAATGCATTTTCTCACAGAAAACGAGTCTCTCGCCATGGGAACATGGCTTTTTTGAAAAAGCATATTCTGGTCGAGAAATCGTGTTTTAAGCAATAAAAACGACTCCCGGCCTTATTTAGTTCACATTTGTACTTTTGGTAAGCTAGCCCGTATTCATAACGCACTAAACCTTTTGTCGCGTTAAACGCCTTTTCTCGACGAGAAAAGCAATTTCATCAAAAACAAACAAAACAAGAAAAATGAATCTATTCAACAAGTCTACAACACGTCCTTAAGAGTTACATGATTTCACCCAATGTCAATGTGTAATTTCTCCAGTTCTGATCATTTTTTAGGTTGTTGGTTGCTTGGTCAATGCCAAAACACAGTGAGATCTTTTTATGGCTTTAAACGCGTTTTCTCCTCGAGAGAAACATGATTTCACTAAAAACGTTATAGTTTAAACATGCCTGTTGTACATGTGTGCAAACACTCAGAGCCTTAAGATAGGGGTTTCACCAATGTGTTTTTTGGTGAGAAACCTTCTATTTCAAGGTTCTGTGCGTTTTCAGACAAGTACAATATGTATTTATAGTGTTTCTGATGAAATCCCTCCTTTTAATGCATTTTCTCACAGAAAACGAGTCTCTCGCCATGGGAACATGGCTTTTTTGAAAAAGCATATTCTGGTCGAGAAATCGTGTTTTAAGCAATAAAAACGACTCCCGGCCTTATTTAGTTCACATTTGTACTTTTGGTAAGCTAGCCCGTATTCATAACGCACTAAACCTTTTTATCGCGTTAAACGCCTTTTCTCGACGAGAAAAGCACAATTTCATCAAAAACAAACAAAACAAGAAAAATGAATCTATTCAACAAGTCTGCAACACGTCCTTAAGAGTTACATGATTTCACCCAATGTCAATGTGTAATTTCTCCAGTTCTGGTCATTGTTTAGGTTGTTGGTAGTTTGGTCCAATGTCAAACAGAGTGAATCCTTTTTATTGCTTGAAACGCATTTTCTCCTCGAGAGAAACATGATTTCATTAAAAACGTTATAGTTTAAACATGCCTGTTGTACATGTCTGCAAACACTCAGAGCCTTAAAATAGGGGTTTCACCAATTTGTTTTTTGTTGAGAAACCTTCTATTTCAAGATTCTGTGCATTTTCAGACACGTACAATATGTATTTTTGGTGTTTCTGATGAAATTCCTCCTTTTAAATGCATTTTCTCACAGAAAATGAGTCTCTCGCCATAGGAAAATGTTTATTTTTTGGTTAAAAAACGCATATTTCACCCAATTTCAATGTGTTATTTCACCAGTTCACCAGTTGTTGGTAGCTTGATCAGAATGCCAGACACAGTGAATCATTTTTATTGCTTGAAACGCATTTTCTCCTCAAGAGAACCATGATTTCATTGAAAACGTTATAGTTTAAAAATACCTGTTGTACATGTCAGCAAACACTCAGAGCCTTAAAATAGGTTTTTCACCCATGTATTTTTTGGTGAAAAACCTTCTATTTCAAGGTTCTGTGCATTTTCAGACACGTACAATATGTATTTTTGGTGTTTCTGATGAAATCCCTCCTTTTAAATGCATTTTCTCACAGAAAATGAGTCTCTCGCCATAGGAAAATGTTTATTTTTTTGTTAAAAAACGCATATTTCACCCAATTTCAATGTGTTATTTCACCAGTTCACCAGTTGTTGGTAGCTTGATCAGAATGCCAGACACAGTGAATCATTTTATTGCTTGAAACGCATTTTCTCCTCAAGAGAAACATGATTTCATTGAAAACGTTATAGTTTAAAAATACCTGTTGTACATGTCAGCAAACACTCAGAGCCTTAAAATAGGTTTTTCACCCATGTGTTTTTTGGTGAGGAACCTTCTATTTCACGTTTCTGTGCGTTTTCAGACACGTACAATATGTATTTTTAGCGTTTCTGATGAAATCCCTCCTTTTAAATGCATTTTTTCACAGAAAATGTGTCTCTCGCCATGGGAAAATGGCTTTATAAAAAAACGCATATTCTGGTCGAGAAATTGTGTTTTAAACAATAAAAACGACTCCTGGCCTTATTAATTCACATTTTTTTACATTTGGTAACCTAGTCCATATGCGTAAAGCACTAAATCGTTTTATCGCGTTAACTGCATTTTCTCGACAAGAAAAGCACAATTTCATCAAAAACAAACAAAACAAGAAAAATGAATCTATTCAACAAGTCTACAACACATCCTTAAGAGTTACGTGTTTTCACCCAATGTCAATGTATAATTTCACCAGTTCTGATCATTGTTTAGCTTGTTGGTAGCTTGGTCCAATGCCAGACACAGTGAGTCCTTTTTATTGCTTTAAACGCATTTTATCCTCGAGAGAAACATGATTTCATTAAAAACGTTATAGTTTAAACATGCCTGTTGTACATGTGTGCAAACACTCAGAGCCTTAAGATAGGGGTTTCACCAATGTGTTTTTTGGTGAGAAACCTTCTATTTCAAGGTTCTGTGCGTTTTCAGACAAGTACAATATGTATTTATAGTGTTTCTGATGAAATCCCTCCTTTTAAATGCATTTTCTCACAGAAAATGAGTCTCTCGCCATAGGAAAATGTTTATTTTTTTGTTAAAAAACGCATATTTCACCCAATTTCAATGTGTTATTTCACCAGTTCACCAGTTGTTGGTAGCTTGATCAGAATGCCAGACACAGTGAATCATTTTTATTGCTTGAAACGCATTTTCTCCTCAAGAGAACCATGATTTCATTGAAAACGTTATAGTTTAAAAATACCTGTTGTACATGTCAGCAAACACTCAGAGCCTTAAAATAGGTTTTTCACCCATGTATTTTTTGGTGAGAAACCTTCTATTTCAAGGTTCTGTGCATTTTCAGACACGTACAATATGTATTTTTGGTGTTTCTGATGAAATCCCTCCTTTTAAATGCATTTTCTCACAGAAAATGAGTCTCTCGCCATAGGAAATTTTTTTTATTCATTAAAAAACGCATATTTAACCCAATTGCAATGTGTTATTTCACCAGTTCACCAGTTGTTGGTACCTTGATCAAAATGCCAGACACAGTGAATCCTTTTTATTGCTTTAAACGTATTTTCTCCTCAAGAGAAACATGATTTCATTAAAAACGTTAAAACACCTGTTGTACATGTCTGCAAACACTCAGAGCCTTAAAATAGGTTTTTCACCCATGTGTTTTTTGGTGAGGAACCTTCTATTTCACGTTTCTGTGCGTTTTCAGACACGTACAATATGTATTTTTAGCGTTTCTGATGAAATCCCTCCTTTTAAATGCATTTTTTCACAGAAAATGTGTCTCTCGCCATGGGAAAATGGCTTTATAAAAAAACGCATATTCTGGTCGAGAAATTGTGTTTTAAACAATAAAAACGACTCCTGGCCTTATTAATTCACATTTTTTTACATTTGGTAACCTAGTCCATATGCGTAAAGCACTAAATCGTTTTATCGCGTTAACTGCATTTTCTCGACAAGAAAAGCACAATTTCATCAAAAACAAACAAAACAAGAAAAATGAATCTATTCAACAAGTCTACAACACATCCTTAAGAGTTACGTGTTTTCACCCAATGTCAATGTATAATTTCACCAGTTCTGATCATTGTTTAGCTTGTTGGTAGCTTGGTCCAATGCCAGACACAGTGAGTCCTTTTTATTGCTTTAAACGCATTTTATCCTCGAGAGAAACATGATTTCATTAAAAACGTTATAGTTTAAACATGCCTGTTGTACATGTGTGCAAACACTCAGAGCCTTAAGATAGGGGTTTCACCAATGTGTTTTTTGGTGAGAAACCTTCTATTTCAAGGTTCTGTGCGTTTTCAGACAAGTACAATATGTATTTATAGTGTTTCTGATGAAATCCCTCCTTTTAATGCATTTTCTCACAGAAAACGAGTCTCTCGCCATGGGAACATGGCTTTTTTGAAAAAGCATATTCTGGTCGAGAAATCGTGTTTTAAGCAATAAAAACGACTCCCGGCCTTATTTAGTTCACATTTGTACTTTTGGTAAGCTAGCCCGTATTCATAACGCACTAAACCTTTTGTCGCGTTAAACGCCTTTTCTCGACGAGAAAAGCAATTTCATCAAAAACAAACAAAACAAGAAAAATGAATCTATTCAACAAGTCTACAACACGTCCTTAAGAGTTACATGATTTCACCCAATGTCAATGTGTAATTTCTCCAGTTCTGATCATTTTTTAGGTTGTTGGTTGCTTGGTCAATGCCAAAACACAGTGAGATCTTTTTATGGCTTTAAACGCGTTTTCTCCTCGAGAGAAACATGATTTCACTAAAAACGTTATAGTTTAAACATGCCTGTTGTACATGTGTGCAAACACTCAGAGCCTTAAGATAGGGGTTTCACCAATGTGTTTTTTGGTGAGAAACCTTCTATTTCAAGGTTCTGTGCGTTTTCAGACAAGTACAATATGTATTTATAGTGTTTCTGATGAAATCCCTCCTTTTAATGCATTTTCTCACAGAAAACGAGTCTCTCGCCATGGGAACATGGCTTTTTTGAAAAAGCATATTCTGGTCGAGAAATCGTGTTTTAAGCAATAAAAACGACTCCCGGCCTTATTTAGTTCACATTTGTACTTTTGGTAAGCTAGCCCGTATTCATAACGCACTAAACCTTTTTATCGCGTTAAACGCCTTTTCTCGACCAGAAAAGCAATTTCATCAAAAACAAACAAAACAAGAAAAATGAATCTATTCAACAAGTCTGCAACACGTCCTTAAGAGTTACATGATTTCACCCAATGTCAATGTGTAATTTCTCCAGTTCTGGTCATTGTTTAGGTTGTTGGTAGTTTGGTCCAATGTCAAACAGAGTGAATCCTTTTTATTGCTTGAAACGCATTTTCTCCTCGAGAGAAACATGATTTCATTAAAAACGTTATAGTTTAAACATGCCTGTTGTACATGTCTGCAAACACTCAGAGCCTTAAAATAGGGGTTTCACCAATTTGTTTTTTGTTGAGAAACCTTCTATTTCAAGATTCTGTGCATTTTCAGACACGTACAATATGTATTTTTGGTGTTTCTGATGAAATTCCTCCTTTTAAATGCATTTTCTCACAGAAAATGAGTCTCTCGCCATAGGAAAATGTTTATTTTTTGGTTAAAAAACGCATATTTCACCCAATTTCAATGTGTTATTTCACCAGTTCACCAGTTGTTGGTAGCTTGATCAGAATGCCAGACACAGTGAATCATTTTTATTGCTTGAAACGCATTTTCTCCTCAAGAGAACCATGATTTCATTGAAAACGTTATAGTTTAAAAATACCTGTTGTACATGTCAGCAAACACTCAGAGCCTTAAAATAGGTTTTTCACCCATGTATTTTTTGGTGAGAAACCTTCTATTTCAAGGTTCTGTGCATTTTCAGACACGTACAATATGTATTTTTGGTGTTTCTGATGAAATCCCTCCTTTTAAATGCATTTTCTCACAGAAAATGAGTCTCTCGCCATAGGAAAATGTTTATTTTTTTGTTAAAAAACGCATATTTCACCCAATTTCAATGTGTTATTTCACCAGTTCACCAGTTGTTGGTAGCTTGATCAGAATGCCAGACACAGTGAATCATTTTTATTGCTTGAAACGCATTTTCTCCTCAAGAGAAACATGATTTCATTGAAAACGTTATAGTTTAAAAATACCTGTTGTACATGTCAGCAAACACTCAGAGCCTTAAAATAGGTTTTTCACCCATGTGTTTTTTGGTGAGGAACCTTCTATTTCACGTTTCTGTGCGTTTTCAGACACGTACAATATGTATTTTTAGCGTTTCTGATGAAATCCCTCCTTTTAAATGCATTTTTTCACAGAAAATGTGTCTCTCGCCATGGGAAAATGGCTTTATAAAAAAACGCATATTCTGGTCGAGAAATTGTGTTTTAAACAATAAAAACGACTCCTGGCCTTATTAATTCACATTTTTTTACATTTGGTAACCTAGTCCATATGCGTAAAGCACTAAATCGTTTTATCGCGTTAACTGCATTTTCTCGACAAGAAAAGCACAATTTCATCAAAAACAAACAAAACAAGAAAAATGAATCTATTCAACAAGTCTACAACACATCCTTAAGAGTTACGTGTTTTCACCCAATGTCAATGTATAATTTCACCAGTTCTGATCATTGTTTAGCTTGTTGGTAGCTTGGTCCAATGCCAGACACAGTGAGTCCTTTTTATTGCTTTAAACGCATTTTATCCTCGAGAGAAACATGATTTCATTAAAAACGTTATAGTTTAAACATGCCTGTTGTACATGTGTGCAAACACTCAGAGCCTTAAGATAGGGGTTTCACCAATGTGTTTTTTGGTGAGAAACCTTCTATTTCAAGGTTCTGTGCGTTTTCAGACAAGTACAATATGTATTTATAGTGTTTCTGATGAAATCCCTCCTTTTAAATGCATTTTCTCACAGAAAATGAGTCTCTCGCCATAGGAAAATGTTTATTTTTTTGTTAAAAAACGCATATTTCACCCAATTTCAATGTGTTATTTCACCAGTTCACCAGTTGTTGGTAGCTTGATCAGAATGCCAGACACAGTGAATCATTTTTATTGCTTGAAACGCATTTTCTCCTCAAGAGAACCATGATTTCATTGAAAACGTTATAGTTTAAAAATACCTGTTGTACATGTCAGCAAACACTCAGAGCCTTAAAATAGGTTTTTCACCCATGTATTTTTTGGTGAGAAACCTTCTATTTCAAGGTTCTGTGCATTTTCAGACACGTACAATATGTATTTTTGGTGTTTCTGATGAAATCCCTCCTTTTAAATGCATTTTCTCACAGAAAATGAGTCTCTCGCCATAGGAAATTTTTTTTATTCATTAAAAAACGCATATTTAACCCAATTGCAATGTGTTATTTCACCAGTTCACCAGTTGTTGGTACCTTGATCAAAATGCCAGACACAGTGAATCCTTTTTATTGCTTTAAACGTATTTTCTCCTCAAGAGAAACATGATTTCATTAAAAACGTTAAAACACCTGTTGTACATGTCTGCAAACACTCAGAGCCTTAAAATAGGTTTTTCACCCATGTGTTTTTTGGTGAGGAACCTTCTATTTCACGTTTCTGTGCGTTTTCAGACACGTACAATATGTATTTTTAGCGTTTCTGATGAAATCCCTCCTTTTAAATGCATTTTTTCACAGAAAATGTGTCTCTCGCCATGGGAAAATGGCTTTATAAAAAAACGCATATTCTGGTCGAGAAATTGTGTTTTAAACAATAAAAACGACTCCTGGCCTTATTAATTCACATTTTTTTACATTTGGTAACCTAGTCCATATGCGTAAAGCACTAAATCGTTTTATCGCGTTAACTGCATTTTCTCGACAAGAAAAGCACAATTTCATCAAAAACAAACAAAACAAGAAAAATGAATCTATTCAACAAGTCTACAACACATCCTTAAGAGTTACGTGTTTTCACCCAATGTCAATGTATAATTTCACCAGTTCTGATCATTGTTTAGCTTGTTGGTAGCTTGGTCCAATGCCAGACACAGTGAGTCCTTTTTATTGCTTTAAACGCATTTTATCCTCGAGAGAAACATGATTTCATTAAAAACGTTATAGTTTAAACATGCCTGTTGTACATGTGTGCAAACACTCAGAGCCTTAAGATAGGGGTTTCACCAATGTGTTTTTTGGTGAGAAACCTTCTATTTCAAGGTTCTGTGCGTTTTCAGACAAGTACAATATGTATTTATAGTGTTTCTGATGAAATCCCTCCTTTTAATGCATTTTCTCACAGAAAACGAGTCTCTCGCCATGGGAACATGGCTTTTTTGAAAAAGCATATTCTGGTCGAGAAATCGTGTTTTAAGCAATAAAAACGACTCCCGGCCTTATTTAGTTCACATTTGTACTTTTGGTAAGCTAGCCCGTATTCATAACGCACTAAACCTTTTGTCGCGTTAAACGCCTTTTCTCGACGAGAAAAGCAATTTCATCAAAAACAAACAAAACAAGAAAAATGAATCTATTCAACAAGTCTACAACACGTCCTTAAGAGTTACATGATTTCACCCAATGTCAATGTGTAATTTCTCCAGTTCTGATCATTTTTTAGGTTGTTGGTTGCTTGGTCAATGCCAAAACACAGTGAGATCTTTTTATGGCTTTAAACGCGTTTTCTCCTCGAGAGAAACATGATTTCACTAAAAACGTTATAGTTTAAACATGCCTGTTGTACATGTGTGCAAACACTCAGAGCCTTAAGATAGGGGTTTCACCAATGTGTTTTTTGGTGAGAAACCTTCTATTTCAAGGTTCTGTGCGTTTTCAGACAAGTACAATATGTATTTATAGTGTTTCTGATGAAATCCCTCCTTTTAATGCATTTTCTCACAGAAAACGAGGCTCTCGCCATGGGAACATGGCTTTTTTGAAAAAGCATATTCTGGTCGAGAAATCGTGTTTTAAGCAATAAAAACGACTCCCGGCCTTATTTAGTTCACATTTGTACTTTTGGTAAGCTAGCCCGTATTCATAACGCACTAAACCTTTTTATCGCGTTAAACGCCTTTTCTCGACCAGAAAAGCAATTTCATCAAAAACAAACAAAACAAGAAAAATGAATCTATTCAACAAGTCTGCAACACGTCCTTAAGAGTTACATGATTTCACCCAATGTCAATGTGTAATTTCTCCAGTTCTGGTCATTGTTTAGGTTGTTGGTAGTTTGGTCCAATGTCAAACAGAGTGAATCCTTTTTATTGCTTGAAACGCATTTTCTCCTCGAGAGAAACATGATTTCATTAAAAACGTTATAGTTTAAACATGCCTGTTGTACATGTCTGCAAACACTCAGAGCCTTAAAATAGGGGTTTCACCAATTTGTTTTTTGTTGAGAAACCTTCTATTTCAAGATTCTGTGCATTTTCAGACACGTACAATATGTATTTTTGGTGTTTCTGATGAAATTCCTCCTTTTAAATGCATTTTCTCACAGAAAATGAGTCTCTCGCCATAGGAAAATGTTTATTTTTTGGTTAAAAAACGCATATTTCACCCAATTTCAATGTGTTATTTCACCAGTTCACCAGTTGTTGGTAGCTTGATCAGAATGCCAGACACAGTGAATCATTTTTATTGCTTGAAACGCATTTTCTCCTCAAGAGAACCATGATTTCATTGAAAACGTTATAGTTTAAAAATACCTGTTGTACATGTCAGCAAACACTCAGAGCCTTAAAATAGGTTTTTCACCCATGTATTTTTTGGTGAGAAACCTTCTATTTCAAGGTTCTGTGCATTTTCAGACACGTACAATATGTATTTTTGGTGTTTCTGATGAAATCCCTCCTTTTAAATGCATTTTCTCACAGAAAATGAGTCTCTCGCCATAGGAAAATGTTTATTTTTTTTGTTAAAAAACGCATATTTCACCCAATTTCAATGTGTTATTTCACCAGTTCACCAGTTGTTGGTAGCTTGATCAGAATGCCAGACACAGTGAATCATTTTTATTGCTTGAAACGCATTTTCTCCTCAAGAGAAACATGATTTCATTGAAAACGTTATAGTTTAAAAATACCTGTTGTACATGTCAGCAAACACTCAGAGCCTTAAAATAGGTTTTTCACCCATGTGTTTTTTGGTGAGGAACCTTCTATTTCACGTTTCTGTGCGTTTTCAGACACGTACAATATGTATTTTTAGCGTTTCTGATGAAATCCCTCCTTTTAAATGCATTTTTTCACAGAAAATGTGTCTCTCGCCATGGGAAAATGGCTTTATAAAAAAACGCATATTCTGGTCGAGAAATTGTGTTTTAAACAATAAAAACGACTCCTGGCCTTATTAATTCACATTTTTTTACATTTGGTAACCTAGTCCATATGCGTAAAGCACTAAATCGTTTTATCGCGTTAACTGCATTTTCTCGACAAGAAAAGCACAATTTCATCAAAAACAAACAAAACAAGAAAAATGAATCTATTCAACAAGTCTACAACACATCCTTAAGAGTTACGTGTTTTCACCCAATGTCAATGTATAATTTCACCAGTTCTGATCATTGTTTAGCTTGTTGGTAGCTTGGTCCAATGCCAGACACAGTGAGTCCTTTTTATTGCTTTAAACGCATTTTATCCTCGAGAGAAACATGATTTCATTAAAAACGTTATAGTTTAAACATGCCTGTTGTACATGTGTGCAAACACTCAGAGCCTTAAGATAGGGGTTTCACCAATGTGTTTTTTGGTGAGAAACCTTCTATTTCAAGGTTCTGTGCGTTTTCAGACAAGTACAATATGTATTTATAGTGTTTCTGATGAAATCCCTCCTTTTAAATGCATTTTCTCACAGAAAATGAGTCTCTCGCCATAGGAAAATGTTTATTTTTTTGTTAAAAAACGCATATTTCACCCAATTTCAATGTGTTATTTCACCAGTTCACCAGTTGTTGGTAGCTTGATCAGAATGCCAGACACAGTGAATCATTTTTATTGCTTGAAACGCATTTTCTCCTCAAGAGAACCATGATTTCATTGAAAACGTTATAGTTTAAAAATACCTGTTGTACATGTCAGCAAACACTCAGAGCCTTAAAATAGGTTTTTCACCCATGTATTTTTTGGTGAGAAACCTTCTATTTCAAGGTTCTGTGCATTTTCAGACACGTACAATATGTATTTTTGGTGTTTCTGATGAAATCCCTCCTTTTAAATGCATTTTCTCACAGAAAATGAGTCTCTCGCCATAGGAAATTTTTTTTATTCATTAAAAAACGCATATTTAACCCAATTGCAATGTGTTATTTCACCAGTTCACCAGTTGTTGGTACCTTGATCAAAATGCCAGACACAGTGAATCCTTTTTATTGCTTTAAACGTATTTTCTCCTCAAGAGAAACATGATTTCATTAAAAACGTTAAAACACCTGTTGTACATGTCTGCAAACACTCAGAGCCTTAAAATAGGTTTTTCACCCATGTGTTTTTTGGTGAGGAACCTTCTATTTCACGTTTCTGTGCGTTTTCAGACACGTACAATATGTATTTTTAGCGTTTCTGATGAAATCCCTCCTTTTAAATGCATTTTTTCACAGAAAATGTGTCTCTCGCCATGGGAAAATGGCTTTATAAAAAAACGCATATTCTGGTCGAGAAATTGTGTTTTAAACAATAAAAACGACTCCTGGCCTTATTAATTCACATTTTTTTACATTTGGTAACCTAGTCCATATGCGTAAAGCACTAAATCGTTTTATCGCGTTAACTGCATTTTCTCGACAAGAATCGCACAATTTCATCAAAAACAAACAAAACAAGAAAAATGAATCTATTCAACAAGTCTACAACACATCCTTAAGAGTTACGTGTTTTCACCCAATGTCAATGTATAATTTCACCAGTTCTGATCATTGTTTAGCTTGTTGGTAGCTTGGTCCAATGCCAGACACAGTGAGTCCTTTTTATTGCTTTAAACGCATTTTATCCTCGAGAGAAACATGATTTCATTAAAAACGTTATAGTTTAAACATGCCTGTTGTACATGTGTGCAAACACTCAGAGCCTTAAGATAGGGGTTTCACCAATGTGTTTTTTGGTGAGAAACCTTCTATTTCAAGGTTCTGTGCGTTTTCAGACAAGTACAATATGTATTTATAGTGTTTCTGATGAAATCCCTCCTTTTAAATGCATTTTCTCACAGAAAATGAGTCTCTCGCCATAGGAAAATGTTTATTTTTTTGTTAAAAAACGCATATTTCACCCAATTTCAATGTGTTATTTCACCAGTTCACCAGTTGTTGGTAGCTTGATCAGAATGCCAGACACAGTGAATCATTTTTATTGCTTGAAACGCATTTTCTCCTCAAGAGAACCATGATTTCATTGAAAACGTTATAGTTTAAAAATACCTGTTGTACATGTCAGCAAACACTCAGAGCCTTAAAATAGGTTTTTCACCCATGTATTTTTTGGTGAGAAACCTTCTATTTCAAGGTTCTGTGCATTTTCAGACACGTACAATATGTATTTTTGGTGTTTCTGATGAAATCCCTCCTTTTAAATGCATTTTCTCACAGAAAATGAGTCTCTCGCCATAGGAAATTTTTTTTATTCATTAAAAAACGCATATTTAACCCAATTGCAATGTGTTATTTCACCAGTTCACCAGTTGTTGGTACCTTGATCAAAATGCCAGACACAGTGAATCCTTTTTATTGCTTTAAACGTATTTTCTCCTCAAGAGAAACATGATTTCATTAAAAACGTTAAAACACCTGTTGTACATGTCTGCAAACACTCAGAGCCTTAAAATAGGTTTTTCACCCATGTGTTTTTTGGTGAGGAACCTTCTATTTCACGTTTCTGTGCGTTTTCAGACACGTACAATATGTATTTTTAGCGTTTCTGATGAAATCCCTCCTTTTAAATGCATTTTTTCACAGAAAATGTGTCTCTCGCCATGGGAAAATGGCTTTATAAAAAAACGCATATTCTGGTCGAGAAATTGTGTTTTAAACAATAAAAACGACTCCTGGCCTTATTAATTCACATTTTTTTACATTTGGTAACCTAGTCCATATGCGTAAAGCACTAAATCGTTTTATCGCGTTAACTGCATTTTCTCGACAAGAAAAGCACAATTTCATCAAAAACAAACAAAACAAGAAAAATGAATCTATTCAACAAGTCTACAACACATCCTTAAGAGTTACGTGTTTTCACCCAATGTCAATGTATAATTTCACCAGTTCTGATCATTGTTTAGCTTGTTGGTAGCTTGGTCCAATGCCAGACACAGTGAGTCCTTTTTATTGCTTTAAACGCATTTTATCCTCGAGAGAAACATGATTTCATTAAAAACGTTATAGTTTAAACATGCCTGTTGTACATGTGTGCAAACACTCAGAGCCTTAAGATAGGGGTTTCACCAATGTGTTTTTTGGTGAGAAACCTTCTATTTCAAGGTTCTGTGCGTTTTCAGACAAGTACAATATGTATTTATAGTGTTTCTGATGAAATCCCTCCTTTTAATGCATTTTCTCACAGAAAACGAGTCTCTCGCCATGGGAACATGGCTTTTTTGAAAAAGCATATTCTGGTCGAGAAATCGTGTTTTAAGCAATAAAAACGACTCCCGGCCTTATTTAGTTCACATTTGTACTTTTGGTAAGCTAGCCCGTATTCATAACGCACTAAACCTTTTGTCGCGTTAAACGCCTTTTCTCGACGAGAAAAGCAATTTCATCAAAAACAAACAAAACAAGAAAAATGAATCTATTCAACAAGTCTACAACACGTCCTTAAGAGTTACATGATTTCACCCAATGTCAATGTGTAATTTCTCCAGTTCTGATCATTTTTTAGGTTGTTGGTAGCTTGGTCAATGCCAAAACACAGTGAGATCTTTTTATGGCTTTAAACGCGTTTTCTCCTCGAGAGAAACATGATTTCACTAAAAACGTTATAGTTTAAACATGCCTAAAGTTTGTACATGTGTGCAAACACTCAGAGCCTTAAGATAGGGGTTTCACCAATGTGTTTTTTGGTGAGAAACCTTCTATTTCAAGGTTCTGTGCGTTTTCAGACAAGTACAATATGTATTTATAGTGTTTCTGATGAAATCCCTCCTTTTAATGCATTTTCTCACAGAAAACGAGTCTCTCGCCATGGGAACATGGCTTTTTTGAAAAAGCATATTCTGGTCGAGAAATCGTGTTTTAAGCAATAAAAACGACTCCCGGCCTTATTTAGTTCACATTTGTACTTTTGGTAAGCTAGCCCGTATTCATAACGCACTAAACCTTTTTATCGCGTTAAACGCCTTGTCTCGACGAGAAAAGCACAATTTCATCAAAAACAAACAAAACAAGAAAAATGAATCTATTCAACAAGTCTGCAACACGTCCTTAAGAGTTACATGATTTCACCCAATGTCAATGTGTAATTTCTCCAGTTCTGATCATTTTTTAGGTGGTTGGTAGCTTGGTCAATGCCAAAACACAGTGAGATCTTTTTATGGCTTTGAACGCGTTTTCTCCTCGAGAGAAACATGATTTCCCTAAAAACGTTATAGTTTAAACATGCCTGTTTGTACATGTGTGCAAACACTCAGAGCCTTGAGATAGGGGTTTCACCAATGTGTTTTTTGGTGAGAAACCTTCTATTTCAAGGTTCTGTGCGTTTTCCGACAACTACAATATGTATTTATAGTGTTTCTGATGAAATCCCTCCTTTTAATGCATTTTCTCACAGAAAACGAGTCTCTCGCCATGGGGACATGGCTTTTTTGAAAAAGCATATTCTGGTCGAGAAATCGTGTTTTAAGCAATAAAAACGACTCCCGGCCTTATTTAGTTCACATTTGTACTTTTGGTAAGCTAGCCCGTATTCATAACGCACTAAACCTTTTTATCGCGTTAAACGCCTTTTCTCGACCAGAAAAGCACAATTTCATCAAAAACAAACAAAACAAGAAAAATGAATCTATTCAACAAGTCTGCAACACGTCCTTAAGAGTTACATGATTTCACCCAATGTCAATGTGTAATTTCTCCAGTTCTAATCATTTTTTAGGTGGTTGGTAGCTTGGTCAATGCCAAAACACAGTGAGATCTTTTTATGGCTTTAAACGCGTTTTCTCCTCGAGAGAAACATGATTTCACTAAAAACGTTATAGTTTAAACATGCCTGTTGTACATGTGTGCAAACACTCAGAGCCTTAAGATAGGGGTTTCACCAATGTGTTTTTTGGTGAGAAACCTTCTATTTCAAGGTTCTGTGCGTTTTCAGACAAGTACAATATGTATTTATAGTGTTTCTCATGAAATCCCTCCTTTTAATGCATTTTCTCACAGAAAACGAGTCTCTCGCCATGGGAACATGGCTTTTTTGAAAAAGCATATTCTGGTCGAGAAATCGTGTTTTAAGCAATAAAAACGACTCCCGGCCTTATTTAGTTCACATTTGTACTTTTGGTAAGCTAGCCCGTATTCATAACGCACTAAACCTTTTTATCGCGTTAAACGCCTTTTCTCAACCAGAAAAGCAATTTCATCAAAAACAAAAAAAACAAGAAAAATGAATCTATTCAACAAGTCTGCAACACGTCCTTAAGAGTTACATGATTTTACCCAATGTCAATGTGTAATTTCTCCAGTTCTGGTCATTGTTTAGGTTGTTGGTAGTTTGGTCCAATGTCAAACAGAGTGAATCCTTTTTATTGCTTGAAACGCATTTTCTCCTCGAGAGAAACATGATTTCATTAAAAACGTTATAGTTTAAACATGCCTGTTGTACATGTCTGCAAACACTCAGAGCCTTAAAATAGGGGTTTCACCAATTTGTTTTTTGTTGAGAAACCTTCTATTTCAAGATTCTGTGCATTTTCAGACACGTACAATATGTATTTTTGGTGTTTCTGATGAAATTCCTCCTTTTAAATGCATTTTCTCACAGAAAATGAGTCTCTCGCCATAGGAAAATGTTTATTTTTTTGTTAAAAAACGCATATTTCACCCAATTTCAATGTGTTATTTCACCAGTTCACCAGTTGTTGGTAGCTTGATCAGAATGCCAGACACAGTGAATCATTTTTATTGCTTGAAACGCATTTTCTCCTCAAGAGAACCATGATTTCATTGAAAACGTTATAGTTTAAAAATACCTGTTGTACATGTCAGCAAACACTCAGAGCCTTAAAATAGGTTTTTCACCCATGTATTTTTTGGTGAGAAACCTTCTATTTCAAGGTTCTGTGCATTTTCAGACACGTACAATATGTATTTTTGGTGTTTCTGATGAAATCCCTCCTTTTAAATGCATTTTCTCACAGAAAATGAGTCTCTCGCCATAGGAAATTTTTTTTATTCATTAAAAAACGCATATTTAACCCAATTGCAATGTGTTATTTCACCAGTTCACCAGTTGTTGGTACCTTGATCAAAATGCCAGACACAGTGAATCCTTTTTATTGCTTTAAACGTATTTTCTCCTCAAGAGAAACATGATTTCATTAAAAACGTTAAAACACCTGTTGTACATGTCTGCAAACACTCAGAGCCTTAAAATAGGTTTTTCACCCATGTGTTTTTTGGTGAGGAACCTTCTATTTCACGTTTCTGTGCGTTTTCAGACACGTACAATATGTATTTTTAGCGTTTCTGATGAAATCCCTCCTTTTAAATGCATTTTTTCACAGAAAATGTGTCTCTCGCCATGGGAACATGGCTTTTTTGAAAAAGCATATTCTGGTCGAGAAATCGTGTTTTAAGCAATAAAAACGACTCCCGGCCTTATTTAGTTCACATTTGTACTTTTGGTAAGCTAGCCCGTATTCATAACGCACTAAACCTTTTTATCGCGTTAAACGCCTTTTCTCGACGAGAAAAGCACAATTTCATCAAAAACAAACAAAACAAGAAAAATGAATCTATTCAACAAGTCTGCAACACGTCCTTAAGAGTTACATGATTTCACCCAATGTCAATGTGTAATTTCTCCAGTTCTGATCATTTTTTAGGTGGTTGGTAGCTTGGTCAATGCCAAAACACAGTGAGATCTTTTTATGGCTTTGAATGCGTTTTCTCCTCGAGAGAAACATGATTTCACTAAAAACGTTATAGTTTAAACATGCCTGTTTGTACATGTGTGCAAACACTCAGAGCCTTGAGATAGGGGTTTCACCAATGTGTTTTTTGGTGAGAAACCTTCTATTTCAAGGTTCTGTGCGTTTTCCGACAACTACAATATGTATTTATAGTGTTTCTGATGAAATCCCTCCTTTTAATGCATTTTCTCACAGAAAACGAGTCTCTCGCCATGGGGACATGGCTTTTTTGAAAAAGCATATTCTGGTCGAGAAATCGTGTTTTAAGCAATAAAAACGACTCCCGGCCTTATTTAGTTCACATTTGTACTTTTGGTAAGCTAGCCCGTATTCATAACGCACTAAACCTTTTTATCGCGTTAAACGCCTTTTCTCGACCAGAAAAGCACAATTTCATCAAAAACAAACAAAACAAGAAAAATGAATCTATTCAACAAGTCTGCAACACGTCCTTAAGAGTTACATGATTTCACCCAATGTCAATGTGTAATTTCTCCAGTTCTGATCATTTTTTAGGTGGTTGGTAGCTTGGTCAATGCCAAAACACAGTGAGATCTTTTTATGGCTTTAAACGCGTTTTCTCCTCGAGAGAAACATGATTTCACTAAAAACGTTATAGTTTAAACATGCCTTATTTAGTTCACATTTGTACTTTTGGTAAGCTAGCCCGTATTCATACCGCACTAAACCTTTTTATTGCGTTAAACGCCTTTTCTCGACGAGAAAAGCACAATTTCATCAAAAACAAACAAAACAAGAAAAATGAATCTATTCAACAAGTCTGCAACACGTCCTTTTGAGTTACATGATTTCACCCTATGTCAATGTGTAATTTCTCCAGTTCTGATCATTTTTTAGGTGGTTGGTAGCTTGGTCAATGCCAAAACACAGTGAGATCTTTTTATGGCTTTAAACGCGTTTTCTCCTCGAGAGAAACATGATTTCACTAAAAACGTTATAGTTTAAACATGCCTGTTGTACATGTGTGCAAACACTCAGAGCCTTAAGATAGGGGTTTCACCAATGTGTTTTTTGGTGAGAAACCTTCTATTTCAAGGTTCTGTGCGTTTTCAGACAAGTACAATATGTATTTATAGTGTTTCTGATGAAATCCCTCCTTTTAATGCATTTTCTCACAGAAAACGAGTCTCTCGCCATGGGAACATGGCTTTTTTGAAAAAGCATATTCTGGTCGAGAAATCGTGTTTTAAGCAATAAAAACGACTCCCGGCCTTATTTAGTTCACATTTGTACTTTTGGTAAGCTAGCCCGTATTCATAACGCACTAAACCTTTTTGTCGCGTTAAACGCCTTTTCTCGACGAGAAAAGCAATTTCATCAAAAACAAACAAAACAAGAAAAATGAATCTATTCAACAAGTCTGCAACACGTCCTTAAGAGTTACATGATTTCACCCAATGTCAATGTGTAATTTCTCCAGTTCTGATCATTTTTTAGGTGGTTGGTAGCTTGGTCAATGCCAAAACACAGTGAGATCTTTTTATGGCTTTAAACGCGTTTTCTCCTCGAGAGAAACATGATTTCACTAAAAACGTTATAGTTTAAACATGCCTGTTTGTACATGTGTGCAAACACTCAGAGCCTTAAGATAGGGGTTTCACCAATGTGTTTTTTGGTGAGAAACCTTCTATTTCAAGGTTCTGTGCGTTTTCAGACAAGTACAATATGTATTTATAGTGTTTCTGATGAAATCCCTCCTTTTAATGCATTTTCTCACAGAAAACGAGTCTCTCGCCATGGGAACATGGCTTTTTTGAAAAAGCATATTTTGGTCGAGAAATCGTGTTTTAAGCAATAAAAACGACTCCCGGCCTTATTTAGTTCACATTTGTACTTTTGGTAAGCTAGCCCGTATTCATAACGCACTAAACCTTTTGTCGCGTTAAACGCCTTTTCTCGACGAGAAAAGCAATTTCATCAAAAACAAACAAAACAAGAAAAATGAATCTATTCAACAAGTCTACAACACGTCCTTAAGAGTTGCATGATTTCACCCAATGTCAATGTGTAATTTCTCCAGTTCTGATCATTTTTTAGGTTGTTGGTAGCTTGGTCAATGCCAAAACACAGTGAGATCTTTTTATGGCTTTAAACGCGTTTTCTCCTCGAGAGAAACATGATTTCACTAAAAACGTTATAGTTTAAACATGCCTGTTTGTACATGTGTGCAAACACTCAGAGCCTTAAGATAGGGGTTTCACCAATGTGTTTTTTGGTGAGGAACCTTCTATTTCAAGGTTCTGTGCGTTTTCAGACAAGTACAATATGTATTTATAGTGTTTCTGATGAAATCCCTCCTTTTAATGCATTTTCTCACAGAAAACGAGTCTCTCGCCATGGGAACATGGCTTTTTTGAAAAAGCATATTCTGGTCGAGAAATCGTGTTTTAAGCAATAAAAACGACTCCCGGCCTTATTTGGTTCACATTTGTACTTTTGGTAAGCTAGCCCGTATTCATAACGCACTAAACCTTTTTATCGCGTTAAACGCCTTTTCTCGACGAGAAAAGCACAATTTCATCAAAAACAAACAAAACAAGAAAAATGAATCTATTCAACAAGTCTGCAACACGTCCTTAAGAGTTACATGATTTCACCCAATGTCAATGTGTAATTTCTCCAGTTCTGATCATTTTTTAGGTGGTTGGTAGCTTGGTCAATGCCAAAACACAGTGAGATCTTTTTATGGCTTTAAACGCGTTTTCTCCTCGAGAGAAACATGATTTCACTAAAAACGTTATAGTTTAAACATGCCTGTTGTACATGTGTGCAAACACTCAGAGCCTTAAGATAGGGGTTTCACCAATGTGTTTTTTGGTGAGAAACCTTCTATTTCAAGGTTCTGTGCGTTTTCAGACAAGTACAATATGTATTTATAGTGTTTCTGATGAAATCCCTCCTTTTAATGCATTTTCTCACAGAAAACGAGTCTCTCGCCATGGGAACATGGCTTTTTTGAAAAAGCATATTCTGGTCGAGAAATCGTGTTTTAAGCAATAAAAACGACTCCCGGCCTTATTTAGTTCACATTTGTACTTTTGGTAAGCTAGCCCGTATTCATAACGCACTAAACCTTTTGTCGCGTTAAACGCCTTTTCTCGACGAGAAACGCAATTTCATCAAAAACAAACAAAACAAGAAAAATGAATCTATTCAACAAGTCTACAACACGTCCTTAAGAGTTACATGATTTCACCCAATGTCAATGTGTAATTTCTCCAGTTCTGATCATTTTTTAGGTTGTTGGTAGCTTGGTCAATGCCAAAACACAGTGAGATCTTTTTATGGCTTTAAACGCGTTTTCTCCTCGAGAGAAACATGATTTCACTAAAAACGTTATAGTTTAAACATGCCTGTTTGTACATGTGTGCAAACACTCAGAGCCTTAAGATTAGGGGTTTCACCAATGTGTTTTTTGGTGAGAAACCTTCTATTTCAAGGTTCTGTGCGTTTTCAGACAAGTACAATATGTATTTATAGTGTTTCTGATGAAATCCCTCCTTTTAATGCATTTTCTCACAGAAAACGAGTCTCTCGCCATGGGAACATGGCTTTTTTGAAAAAGCATATTCTGGTCGAGAAATCGTGTTTTAAGCAATAAAAACGACTCCCGGCCTTATTTGGTTCACATTTGTACTTTTGGTAAGCTAGCCCGTCTTCATAACGCACTAAACCTTTTTATTGCGTTAAACGCCTTTTCTCGACGAGAAAAGCACAATTTCATCAAAAACAAACAAAACAAGAAAAATGAATCTATTTAACAAGTCTGCAACACGTCCTTAAGAGTTACATGATTTCACCCAATGTCAATGTGTAATTTCTCCAGTTCTGATCATTTTTTAGGTGGTTGGTAGCTTGGTCAATGCCAAAACACAGTGAGATCTTTTTATGGCTTTAAACGCGTTTTCTCCTCGAGGAAAACATGATTTCACTAAAAACGTTATAGTTTAAACATGCCTGTTGTACATGCGTGCAAACACTCAGAGCCTTAAGATAGGGGTTTCACCAATGTGTTTTTTGGTGAGAAACCTTCTATTTCAAGGTTCTGTGCGTTTTCAGACAAGTACAATATGTATTTATAGTGTTTCTGATGAAATCCCTCCTTTTAATGCATTTTCTCACAGAAAACGAGTCTCTCGCCATGGGAACAAGGCTTTTTTGAAAAAGCATATTCTGGTCGAGAAATCGTGTTTTAAGCAATAAAAACGACTCCCGGCCTTATTTAGTTCACATTTGTACTTTTGGTAAGCTAGCCCGTATTCATAACGCACTAAACCTTTTGTCGCGTTAAACGCCTTTTCTCGACGAGAAAAGCAATTTCATCAAAAACAAACAAAACAAGAAAAATGAATCTATTCAACAAGTCTGCAACACGTCCTTAAGAGTTACATGATTTCACCCAATGTCAATGTGTAATTTCTCCAGTTCTGATCATTTTTTAGGTTGTTGGTAGCTTGGTCAATGCCAAAACACAGTGAGATCTTTTTATGGCTTTAAACGCGTTTTCTCCTCGAGAGAAACATGATTTCACTAAAAACGTTATAGTTTAAACATGCCTGTTTGTACATGTGTGCAAACACTCAGAGCCTTAAGATAGGGGTTTCACCAATGTGTTTTTTGGTGAGAAACCTTCTATTTCAAGGTTCTGTGCGTTTTCAGACAAGTACAATATGTATTTATAGTGTTTCTGATGAAATCCCTCCTTTTAATGCATTTTCTCACAGAAAACGAGTCTCTCGCCATGGGAACATGGCTTTTTTGAAAAAGCATATTCTGGTCGAGAAATCGTGTTTTAAGCAATAAAAACGACTCCCGGCCTTATTTGGTTCACATTTGTACTTTTGGTAAGCTAGCCCGTATTCATAACGCACTAAACCTTTTGTCGCGTTAAACGCCTTTTCTCGACGAGAAAAGCAATTTCATCAAAAACAAACAAAACAAGAAAAATGAATCTATTCAACAAGTCTGCAACACGTCCTTAAGAGTTACATTATTTCACCCAATGTCAATGTGTAATTTCTCCAGTTCTGATCATTTTTTAGGTTGTTGGTAGCTTGGTCAATGCCAAAACACAGTGAGATCTTTTTATGGCTTTAAACGTGTTTTCTCCTCGAGAGAAACATGATTTCACTAAAAACGTTACAGTTTAAACATGCCTGTTTGTACATGTGTGCAAACACTCAGAGCCTTAAGATAGGGGTTTCACCAATGTGTTTTTTGGTGAGAAACCTTCTATTTCAAGGTTCTGTGCGTTTTCAGACAAGTACAATATGTATTTATAGTGTTTCTGATGAAATCCCTCCTTTTAATGCATTTTCTCACAGAAAACGAGTCTCTCGCCATGGGAACATGGCTTTTTTGAAAAAGCATATTCTGGTCGAGAAATCGTGTTTTAAGCAATAAAAACGACTCCCGGCCTTATTTGGTTCACATTTGTACTTTTGGTAAGCTAGCCCGTATTCATAACGCACTAAACCTTTTGTCGCGTTAAACGCCTTTTCTCGACGAGAAAAGCAATTTCATCAAAAACAAACAAAACAAGAAAAATGAATCTATTCAACAAGTCTGCAACACGTCCTTAAGAGTTACATTATTTCACCCAATGTCAATGTGTAATTTCTCCAGTTCTGATCATTTTTTAGGTTGTTGGTAGCTTGGTCAATGCCAAAACACAGTGAGATCTTTTTATGGCTTTAAACGCGTTTTCTCCTCGAGAGAAACATGATTTCACTAAAAACGTTATAGTTTAAACATGCCTGTTTGTACATGTGTGCAAACACTCAGAGCCTTAAGATAGGGGTTTCACCAATGTGTTTTTTGGTGAGAAACCTTCTATTTCAAGGTTCTGTGCGTTTTCAGACAAGTACAATATGTATTTATAGTGTTTCTGATGAAATCCCTCCTTTTAATGCATTTTCTCACAGAAAACGAGTCTCTCGCCATGGGAACATGGCTTTTTTGAAAAAGCATATTCTGGTCGAGAAATCGTGTTTTAAGCAATAAAAACGACTCCCGGCCTTATTTGGTTCACATTTGTACTTTTGGTAAGCTAGCCCGTATTCATAACGCACTAAACCTTTTGTCGCGTTAAACGCCTTTTCTCGACGAGAAAAGCAATTTCATCAAAAACAAACAAAACAAGAAAAATGAATCTATTCAACAAGTCTGCAACACGTCCTTAAGAGTTACATTATTTCACCCAATGTCAATGTGTAATTTCTCCAGTTCTGATCATTTTTTAGGTTGTTGGTAGCTTGGTCAATGCCAAAACACAGTGAGATCTTTTTATGGCTTTAAACGTGTTTTCTCCTCGAGAGAAACATGATTTCACTAAAAACGTTACAGTTTAAACATGCCTGTTTGTACATGTGTGCAAACACTCAGAGCCTTAAGATAGGGGTTTCACCAATGTGTTTTTTGGTGAGAAACCTTCTATTTCAAGGTTCTGTGCGTTTTCAGACAAGTACAATATGTATTTATAGTGTTTCTGATGAAATCCCTCCTTTTAATGCATTTTCTCACAGAAAACGAGTCTCTCGCCATGGGAACATGGCTTTTTTGAAAAAGCATATTCTGGTCGAGAAATCGTGTTTTAAGCAATAAAAACGACTCCCGGCCTTATTTGGTTCACATTTGTACTTTTGGTAAGCTAGCCCGTATTCATAACGCACTAAACCTTTTGTCGCGTTAAACGCCTTTTCTCGACGAGAAAAGCAATTTCATCAAAAACAAACAAAACAAGAAAAATGAATCTATTCAACAAGTCTACAACACGTCCTTAAGAGTTACATGATTTCACCCAATGTCAATGTGTAATTTCTCCAGTTCTGATCATTTTTTAGGTTGTTGGTAGCTTGGTCAATGCCAAAACACAGTGAGATCTTTTTATGGCTTTAAACGCGTTTTCTCCTCGAGAGAAACATGATTTCACTAAAAACGTTATAGTTTAAACATGCCTGTTTGTACATGTGTGCAAACACTCAGAGCCTTAAGATTAGGGGTTTCACCAATGTGTTTTTTGGTGAGAAACCTTCTATTTCAAGGTTCTGTGCGTTTTCAGACAAGTACAATATGTATTTATAGTGTTTCTGATGAAATCCCTCCTTTTAATGCATTTTCTCACAGAAAACGAGTCTCTCGCCATGGGAACATGGCTTTTTTGAAAAAGCATATTCTGGTCGAGAAATCGTGTTTTAAGCAATAAAAACGACTCCCGGCCTTATTTGGTTCACATTTGTACTTTTGGTAAGCTAGCCCGTCTTCATAACGCACTAAACCTTTTTATTGCGTTAAACGCCTTTTCTCGACGAGAAAAGCACAATTTCATCAAAAACAAACAAAACAAGAAAAATGAATCTATTCAACAAGTCTGCAACACGTCCTTAAGAGTTACATGATTTCACCCAATGTCAATGTGTAATTTCTCCAGTTCTGATCATTTTTTAGGTTGTTGGTAGCTTGGTCAATGCCAAAACACAGTGAGATCTTTTTATGGCTTTAAACGCGTTTTCTCCTCGAGAGAAACATGATTTCACTAAAAACGTTATAGTTTAAACATGCCTGTTTGTACATGTGTGCAAACACTCAGAGCCTTAAGATAGGGGTTTCACCAATGTGTTTTTTGGTGAGAAACCTTCTATTTCAAGGTTCTGTGCGTTTTCAGACAAGTACAATATGTATTTATAGTGTTTCTGATGAAATCCCTCCTTTTAATGCATTTTCTCACAGAAAACGAGTCTCTCGCCATGGGAACATGGCTTTTTTGAAAAAGCATATTCTGGTCGAGAAATCGTGTTTTAAGCAATAAAAACGACTCCCGGCCTTATTTGGTTCACATTTGTACTTTTGGTAAGCTAGCCCGTATTCATAACGCACTAAACCTTTTGTCGCGTTAAACGCCTTTTCTCGACGAGAAAAGCAATTTCATCAAAAACAAACAAAACAAGAAAAATGAATCTATTCAACAAGTCTGCAACACGTCCTTAAGAGTTACATTATTTCACCCAATGTCAATGTGTAATTTCTCCAGTTCTGATCATTTTTTAGGTTGTTGGTAGCTTGGTCAATGCCAAAACACAGTGAGATCTTTTTATGGCTTTAAACGCGTTTTCTCCTCGAGAGAAACATGATTTCACTAAAAACGTTATAGTTTAAACATGCCTGTTTGTACATGTGTGCAAACACTCAGAGCCTTAAGATAGGGGTTTCACCAATGTGTTTTTTGGTGAGAAACCTTCTATTTCAAGGTTCTGTGCGTTTTCAGACAAGTACAATATGTATTTATAGTGTTTCTGATGAAATCCCTCCTTTTAATGCATTTTCTCACAGAAAACGAGTCTCTCGCCATGGGAACATGGCTTTTTTGAAAAAGCATATTCTGGTCGAGAAATCGTGTTTTAAGCAATAAAAACGACTCCCGGCCTTATTTGGTTCACATTTGTACTTTTGGTAAGCTAGCCCGTATTCATAACGCACTAAACCTTTTGTCGCGTTAAACGCCTTTTCTCGACGAGAAAAGCAATTTCATCAAAAACAAACAAAACAAGAAAAATGAATCTATTCAACAAGTCTGCAACACGTCCTTAAGAGTTACATTATTTCACCCAATGTCAATGTGTAATTTCTCCAGTTCTGATCATTTTTTAGGTTGTTGGTAGCTTGGTCAATGCCAAAACACAGTGAGATCTTTTTATGGCTTTAAACGTGTTTTCTCCTCGAGAGAAACATGATTTCACTAAAAACGTTACAGTTTAAACATGCCTGTTTGTACATGTGTGCAAACACTCAGAGCCTTAAGATAGGGGTTTCACCAATGTGTTTTTTGGTGAGAAACCTTCTATTTCAAGGTTCTGTGCGTTTTCAGACAAGTACAATATGTATTTATAGTGTTTCTGATGAAATCCCTCCTTTTAATGCATTTTCTCACAGAAAACGAGTCTCTCGCCATGGGAACATGGCTTTTTTGAAAAAGCATATTCTGGTCGAGAAATCGTGTTTTAAGCAATAAAAACGACTCCCGGCCTTATTTGGTTCACATTTGTACTTTTGGTAAGCTAGCCCGTCTTCATAACGCACTAAACCTTTTTATTGCGTTAAACGCCTTTTCTCGACGAGAAAAGCACAATTTCATCAAAAACAAACAAAACAAGAAAAATGAATCTATTTAACAAGTCTGCAACACGTCCTTAAGAGTTACATGATTTCACCCAATGTCAATGTGTAATTTCTCCAGTTCTGATCATTTTTTAGGTGGTTGGTAGCTTGGTCAATGCCAAAACACAGTGAGATCTTTTTATGGCTTTAAACGCGTTTTCTCCTCGAGGAAAACATGATTTCACTAAAAACGTTATAGTTTAAACATGCCTGTTGTACATGCGTGCAAACACTCAGAGCCTTAAGATAGGGGTTTCACCAATGTGTTTTTTGGTGAGAAACCTTCTATTTCAAGGTTCTGTGCGTTTTCAGACAAGTACAATATGTATTTATAGTGTTTCTGATGAAATCCCTCCTTTTAATGCATTTTCTCACAGAAAACGAGTCTCTCGCCATGGGAACAAGGCTTTTTTGAAAAAGCATATTCTGGTCGAGAAATCGTGTTTTAAGCAATAAAAACGACTCCCGGCCTTATTTAGTTCACATTTGTACTTTTGGTAAGCTAGCCCGTATTCATAACGCACTAAACCTTTTGTCGCGTTAAACGCCTTTTCTCGACGAGAAAAGCAATTTCATCAAAAACAAACAAAACAAGAAAAATGAATCTATTCAACAAGTCTGCAACACGTCCTTAAGAGTTACATGATTTCACCCAATGTCAATGTGTAATTTCTCCAGTTCTGATCATTTTTTAGGTTGTTGGTAGCTTGGTCAATGCCAAAACACAGTGAGATCTTTTTATGGCTTTAAACGCGTTTTCTCCTCGAGAGAAACATGATTTCACTAAAAACGTTATAGTTTAAACATGCCTGTTTGTACATGTGTGCAAACACTCAGAGCCTTAAGATAGGGGTTTCACCAATGTGTTTTTTGGTGAGAAACCTTCTATTTCAAGGTTCTGTGCGTTTTCAGACAAGTACAATATGTATTTATAGTGTTTCTGATGAAATCCCTCCTTTTAATGCATTTTCTCACAGAAAACGAGTCTCTCGCCATGGGAACATGGCTTTTTTGAAAAAGCATATTCTGGTCGAGAAATCGTGTTTTAAGCAATAAAAACGACTCCCGGCCTTATTTGGTTCACATTTGTACTTTTGGTAAGCTAGCCCGTATTCATAACGCACTAAACCTTTTGTCGCGTTAAACGCCTTTTCTCGACGAGAAAAGCACAATTTCATCAAAAACAAACAAAACAAGAAAAATGAATCTATTTAACAAGTCTGCAACACGTCCTTAAGAGTTACATGATTTCACCCAATGTCAATGTGTAATTTCTCCAGTTCTGATCATTTTTTAGGTGGTTGGTAGCTTGGTCAATGCCAAAACACAGTGAGATCTTTTTATGGCTTTAAACGCGTTTTCTCCTCGAGGAAAACATGATTTCACTAAAAACGTTATAGTTTAAACATGCCTGTTGTACATGCGTGCAAACACTCAGAGCCTTAAGATAGGGGTTTCACCAATGTGTTTTTTGGTGAGAAACCTTCTATTTCAAGGTTCTGTGCGTTTTCAGACAAGTACAATATGTATTTATAGTGTTTCTGATGAAATCCCTCCTTTTAATGCATTTTCTCACAGAAAACGAGTCTCTCGCCATGGGAACAAGGCTTTTTTGAAAAAGCATATTCTGGTCGAGAAATCGTGTTTTAAGCAATAAAAACGACTCCCGGCCTTATTTAGTTCACATTTGTACTTTTGGTAAGCTAGCCCGTATTCATAACGCACTAAACCTTTTGTCGCGTTAAACGCCTTTTCTCGACGAGAAAAGCAATTTCATCAAAAACAAACAAAACAAGAAAAATGAATCTATTCAACAAGTCTGCAACACGTCCTTAAGAGTTACATGATTTCACCCAATGTCAATGTGTAATTTCTCCAGTTCTGATCATTTTTTAGGTTGTTGGTAGCTTGGTCAATGCCAAAACACAGTGAGATCTTTTTATTGCTTTAAACGCGTTTTCTCCTCGAGAGAAACATGATTTCACTAAAAACGTTATAGTTTAAACATGCCTGTTTGTACATGTGTGCAAACACTCAGAGCCTTAAGATAGGGGTTTCACCAATGTGTTTTTTGGTGAGAAACCTTCTATTTCAAGGTTCTGTGCGTTTTCAGACAAGTACAATATGTATTTATAGTGTTTCTGATGAAATCCCTCCTTTTAATGCATTTTCTCACAGAAAACGAGTCTCTCGCCATGGGAACATGGCTTTTTTGAAAAAGCATATTCTGGTCGAGAAATCGTGTTTTAAGCAATAAAAACGACTCCCGGCCTTATTTGGTTCACATTTGTACTTTTGGTAAGCTAGCCCGTATTCATAACGCACTAAACCTTTTGTCGCGTTAAACGCCTTTTCTCGACGAGAAAAGCAATTTCATCAAAAACAAACAAAACAAGAAAAATGAATCTATTCAACAAGTCTGCAACACGTCCTTAAGAGTTACATTATTTCACCCAATGTCAATGTGTAATTTCTCCAGTTCTGATCATTTTTTAGGTTGTTGGTAGCTTGGTCAATGCCAAAACACAGTGAGATCTTTTTATGGCTTTAAACGTGTTTTCTCCTCGAGAGAAACATGATTTCACTAAAAACGTTACAGTTTAAACATGCCTGTTTGTACATGTGTGCAAACACTCAGAGCCTTAAGATAGGGGTTTCACCAATGTGTTTTTTGGTGAGAAACCTTCTATTTCAAGGTTCTGTGCGTTTTCAGACAAGTACAATATGTATTTATAGTGTTTCTGATGAAATCCCTCCTTTTAATGCATTTTCTCACAGAAAACGAGTCTCTCGCCATGGGAACATGGCTTTTTTGAAAAAGCATATTCTGGTCGAGAAATCGTGTTTTAAGCAATAAAAACGACTCCCGGCCTTATTTGGTTCACATTTGTACTTTTGGTAAGCTAGCCCGTATTCATAACGCACTAAACCTTTTTATCGCGTTAAACGCCTTTTCTCGACGAGAAAAGCACAATTTCATCAAAAACAAACAAAACAAGAAAAATGAATCTATTCAACAAGTCTGCAACACGTCCTTAAGAGTTACATGATTTCACCCAATGTCAATGTGTAATTTCTCCAGTTCTGATCATTTTTTAGGTGGTTGGTAGCTTGGTCAATGCCAAAACACAGTGAGATCTTTTTATGGCTTTAAACGCGTTTTCTCCTCGAGAGAAACATGATTTCACTAAAAACGTTATAGTTTAAACATGCCTGTTGTACATGTGTGCAAACACTCAGAGCCTTAAGATAGGGGTTTCACCAATGTGTTTTTTGGTGAGAAACCTTCTATTTCAAGGTTCTGTGCGTTTTCAGACAAGTACAATATGTATTTATAGTGTTTCTGATGAAATCCCTCCTTTTAATGCATTTTCTCACAGAAAACGAGTCTCTCGCCATGGGAACATGGCTTTTTTGAAAAAGCATATTCTGGTCGAGAAATCGTGTTTTAAGCAATAAAAACGACTCCCGGCCTTATTTAGTTCACATTTGTACTTTTGGTAAGCTAGCCCGTATTCATAACGCACTAAACCTTTTGTCGCGTTAAACGCCTTTTCTCGACGAGAAAAGCAATTTCATCAAAAACAAACAAAACAAGAAAAATGAATCTATTCAACAAGTCTGCAACACGTCCTTAAGAGTTACATGATTTCACCCAATGTCAATGTGTAATTTCTCCAGTTCTGATCATTTTTTAGGTGGTTGGTAGCTTGGTCAATGCCAAAACACAGTGAGATCTTTTTATGGCTTTAAACGCGTTTTCTCCTCGAGAGAAACATGATTTCACTAAAAACGTTATAGTTTAAACATGCCTGTTGTACATGTGTGCAAACACTCAGAGCCTTAAGATAGGGGTTTCACCAATGTGTTTTTTGGTGAGAAACCTTCTATTTCAAGGTTCTGTGCGTTTTCAGACAAGTACAATATGTATTTATAGTGTTTCTGATGAAATCCCTCCTTTTAATGCATTTTCTCACAGAAAACGAGTCTCTCGCCATGGGAACATGGCTTTTTTGAAAAAGCATATTCTGGTCGAGAAATCGTGTTTTAAGCAATAAAAACGACTCCCGGCCTTATTTAGTTCACATTTGTACTTTTGGTAAGCTAGCCCGTATTCATAACGCACTAAACCTTTTGTCGCGTTAAACGCCTTTTCTCGACGAGAAAAGCAATTTCATCAAAAACAAACAAAACAAGAAAAATGAATCTATTCAACAAGTCTACAACACGTCCTTAAGAGTTACATGATTTCACCCAATGTCAATGTGTAATTTCTCCAGTTCTGATCATTTTTTAGGTTGTTGGTAGCTTGGTCAATGCCAAAACACAGTGAGATCTTTTTATGGCTTTAAACGCGTTTTCTCCTCGAGAGAAACATGATTTCACTAAAAACGTTATAGTTTAAACATGCCTGTTTGTACATGTGTGCAAACACTCAGAGCCTTAAGATTAGGGGTTTCACCAATGTGTTTTTTGGTGAGAAACCTTCTATTTCAAGGTTCTGTGCGTTTTCAGACAAGTACAATATGTATTTATAGTGTTTCTGATGAAATCCCTCCTTTTAATGCATTTTCTCACAGAAAACGAGTCTCTCGCCATGGGAACATGGCTTTTTTGAAAAAGCATATTCTGGTCGAGAAATCGTGTTTTAAGCAATAAAAACGACTCCCGGCCTTATTTGGTTCACATTTGTACTTTTGGTAAGCTAGCCCGTCTTCATAACGCACTAAACCTTTTTATTGCGTTAAACGCCTTTTCTCGACGAGAAAAGCACAATTTCATCAAAAACAAACAAAACAAGAAAAATGAATCTATTTAACAAGTCTGCAACACGTCCTTAAGAGTTACATGATTTCACCCAATGTCAATGTGTAATTTCTCCAGTTCTGATCATTTTTTAGGTGGTTGGTAGCTTGGTCAATGCCAAAACACAGTGAGATCTTTTTATGGCTTTAAACGCGTTTTCTCCTCGAGGAAAACATGATTTCACTAAAAACGTTATAGTTTAAACATGCCTGTTGTACATGCGTGCAAACACTCAGAGCCTTAAGATAGGGGTTTCACCAATGTGTTTTTTGGTGAGAAACCTTCTATTTCAAGGTTCTGTGCGTTTTCAGACAAGTACAATATGTATTTATAGTGTTTCTGATGAAATCCCTCCTTTTAATGCATTTTCTCACAGAAAACGAGTCTCTCGCCATGGGAACAAGGCTTTTTTGAAAAAGCATATTCTGGTCGAGAAATCGTGTTTTAAGCAATAAAAACGACTCCCGGCCTTATTTAGTTCACATTTGTACTTTTGGTAAGCTAGCCCGTATTCATAACGCACTAAACCTTTTGTCGCGTTAAACGCCTTTTCTCGACGAGAAAAGCAATTTCATCAAAAACAAACAAAACAAGAAAAATGAATCTATTCAACAAGTCTGCAACACGTCCTTAAGAGTTACATGATTTCACCCAATGTCAATGTGTAATTTCTCCAGTTCTGATCATTTTTTAGGTTGTTGGTAGCTTGGTCAATGCCAAAACACAGTGAGATCTTTTTATGGCTTTAAACGCGTTTTCTCCTCGAGAGAAACATGATTTCACTAAAAACGTTATAGTTTAAACATGCCTGTTTGTACATGTGTGCAAACACTCAGAGCCTTAAGATAGGGGTTTCACCAATGTGTTTTTTGGTGAGAAACCTTCTATTTCAAGGTTCTGTGCGTTTTCAGACAAGTACAATATGTATTTATAGTGTTTCTGATGAAATCCCTCCTTTTAATGCATTTTCTCACAGAAAACGAGTCTCTCGCCATGGGAACATGGCTTTTTTGAAAAAGCATATTCTGGTCGAGAAATCGTGTTTTAAGCAATAAAAACGACTCCCGGCCTTATTTAGTTCACATTTGTACTTTTGGTAAGCTAGCCCGTATTCATAACGCACTAAACCTTTTGTCGCGTTAAACGCCTTTTCTCGACGAGAAAAGCAATTTCATCAAAAACAAACAAAACAAGAAAAATGAATCTATTCAACAAGTCTGCAACACGTCCTTAAGAGTTACATGATTTCACCCAATGTCAATGTGTAATTTCTCCAGTTCTGATCATTTTTTAGGTTGTTGGTAGCTTGGTCAATGCCAAAACACAGTGAGATCTTTTTATGGCTTTAAACGCGTTTTCTCCTCGAGAGAAACATGATTTCACTAAAAACGTTATAGTTTAAACATGCCTGTTTGTACATGTGTGCAAACACTCAGAGCCTTAAGATAGGGGTTTCACCAATGTGTTTTTTGGTGAGAAACCTTCTATTTCAAGGTTCTGTGCGTTTTCAGACAAGTACAATATGTATTTATAGTGTTTCTGATGAAATCCCTCCTTTTAATGCATTTTCTCACAGAAAACGAGTCTCTCGCCATGGGAACATGGCTTTTTTGAAAAAGCATATTCTGGTCGAGAAATCGTGTTTTAAGCAATAAAAACGACTCCCGGCCTTATTTGGTTCACATTTGTACTTTTGGTAAGCTAGCCCGTATTCATAACGCACTAAACCTTTTGTCGCGTTAAACGCCTTTTCTCGACGAGAAAAGCAATTTCATCAAAAACAAACAAAACAAGAAAAATGAATCTATTCAACAAGTCTGCAACACGTCCTTAAGAGTTACATTATTTCACCCAATGTCAATGTGTAATTTCTCCAGTTCTGATCATTTTTTAGGTTGTTGGTAGCTTGGTCAATGCCAAAACACAGTGAGATCTTTTTATGGCTTTAAACGCGTTTTCTCCTCGAGAGAAACATGATTTCACTAAAAACGTTACAGTTTAAACATGCCTGTTTGTACATGTGTGCAAACACTCAGAGCCTTAAGATAGGGGTTTCACCAATTTGTTTTTTGGTGAGAAACCTTCTATTTCAAGGTTCTGTGCGTTTTCAGACAAGTACAATATGTATTTATAGTGTTTCTGATGAAATCTCTCCTTTTAATGCATTTTCTCACAGAAAACGAGTCTCTCGCCATGGGAACATGGCTTTTTTGAAAAAGCATATTCTGGTCGAGAAATCGTGTTTTAAGCAATAAAAACGACTCCCGGCCTTATTTGGTTCACATTTGTACTTTTGGTAAGCTAGCCCGTATTCATAACGCACTAAACCTTTTGTCGCGTTAAACGCCTTTTCTCGACGAGAAAAGCACAATTTCATCAAAAACAAACAAAACAAGAAAAATGAATGTATTCAACAAGTCTGCAACACGTCCTTAAGAGTTACATGATTTCACCCAATGTCAATGTGTATTTTCTCCAGTTCTGATCATTTTTTAGGTTGTTGGTAGCTTGGTCAATGCCAAAACACAGTGAGATCTTTTTATGGCTTTAAACGCGTTTTCTCCTCGAGAGAAACATGATTTCACTAAAAACGTTATAGTTTAAACATGCCTTATTTAGTTCACATTTTTACTTTTGGTAAGCTAGCCCGTATTCATAACGCACTAAACCTTTTTATCGCGTTAAACGCCTTTTCTCGACCAGAAAAGCACAATTTCATCAAAAACAAACAAAACAAGAAAAATGAATCTATTCAAACAAGTCTGCAACACGTCCTTAAGAGTTACATGATTTCACCCAATGTCAATGTGTAATTTCTCCAGTTCTGATCATTTTTTGGGTGGTTTGTAGCTTGGTCAATGCCAAAACACAGTGAGATCTTTTTATGGCTTTAAACGCGTTTTCTCCTCGAGAGAAACATGATTTCACTAAAAACATTATAGTTTAAACATGCCTGTTTGTACATGTGTGCAAACACTCCGAGCCTTAAGATAGGGGTTTCACCAATGTGTTTTTTGGTGAGAAACCTTCTATTTCAAGGTTCTGTGCGTTTTCAGACAAGTACAATATGTATTTATAGTGTTTCTGATGAAATCCCTCCTTTTAATGCATTTTCTCACAGAAAACGAGTCTCTCGCCATGGGAACATGGCTTTTTTGAAAAAGCATATTCTGGTCGAGAAATCGTGTTTTAAGCAATAAAAACGACTCCCGGCCTTATTTAGTTCACATTTGTACTTTTGGTAAGCTAGCCCGTATTCATAACGCACTAAACCTTTTGTCGCGTTAAACGCCTTTTCTCGACGAGAAAAGCAATTTCATCAAAAACAAACAAAACAAGAAAAATGAATCTATTCAACAAGTCTGCAACACGTCCTTAAGAGTTACATGATTTCACCCAATGTCAATGTGTAATTTCTCCAGTTCTGATCATTTTTTAGGTTGTTGGTAGCTTGGTCAATGCCAAAACACAGTGAGATCTTTTTATGGCTTTAAACGCGTTTTCTCCTCGAGAGAAACATGATTTCACTAAAAACGTTATAGTTTAAACATGCCTGTTTGTACATGTGTGCAAACACTCAGAGCCTTAAGATAGGGGTTTCACCAATGTGTTTTTTGGTGAGAAACCTTCTATTTCAAGGTTCTGTGCGTTTTCAGACAAGTACAATATGTATTTATAGTGTTTCTGATGAAATCCCTCCTTTTAATGCATTTTCTCACAGAAAACGAGTCTCTCGCCATGGGAACATGGCTTTTTTGAAAAAGCATATTCTGGTCGAGAAATCGTGTTTTAAGCAATAAAAACGACTCCCGGCCTTATTTGGTTCACATTTGTACTTTTGGTAAGCTAGCCCGTATTCATAACGCACTAAACCTTTTTATCGCGTTAAACGCCTTTTCTCGACGAGAAAAGCACAATTTCATCAAAAACAAACAAAACAAGAAAAATGAATGTATTCAACAAGTCTGCAACACGTCCTTAAGAGTTACATGATTTCACCCAATGTCAATGTGTATTTTCTCCAGTTCTGATCATTTTTTAGGTTGTTGGTAGCTTGGTCAATGCCAAAACACAGTGAGATCTTTTTATGGCTTTAAACGCGTTTTCTCCTCGAGAGAAACATGATTTCACTAAAAACGTTATAGTTTAAACATGCCTTATTTAGTTCACATTTTTACTTTTGGTAAGCTAGCCCGTATTCATAACGCACTAAACCTTTTTATCGCGTTAAACGCCTTTTCTCGACCAGAAAAGCACAATTTCATCAAAAACAAACAAAACAAGAAAAATGAATCTATTCAACAAGTCTGCAACACGTCCTTAAGAGTTACATGATTTCACCCAATGTCAATGTGTAATTTCTCCAGTTCTGATCATTTTTTAGGTGGTTTGTAGCTTGGTCAATGCCAAAACACAGTGAGATCTTTTTATGGCTTTAAACGCGTTTTCTCCTCGAGAGAAACATGATTTCACTAAAAACATTATAGTTTAAACATGCCTGTTTGTACATGTGTGCAAACACTCCGAGCCTTAAGATAGGGGTTTTACCAATGTGTTTTTTGGTGAGAAACCTTCTATTTCAAGGTTCTGTGCGTTTTCAGACAAGTACAATATGTATTTATAGTGTTTCTGATGAAATCCCTCCTTTTAATGCATTTTCTCACAGAAAACGAGTCTCTCGCCATGGGAACATGGCTTTTTTGAAAAAGCATATTTTGGTCGAGAAATCGTGTTTTAAGCAATAAAAACGACTCCCGGCCTTATTTAGTTCACATTTGTACTTTTGGTAAGCTAGCCCGTATTCATAACGCACTAAACCTTTTGTCGCGTTAAACGCCTTTTCTCGACGAGAAAAGCAATTTCATCAAAAACAAACAAAACAAGAAAAATGAATCTATTCAACAAGTCTGCAACACGTCCTTAAGAGTTACATGATTTCACCCAATGTCAATGTGTAATTTCTCCAGTTCTGATCATTTTTTAGGTTGTTGGTAGCTTGGTCAATGCCAAAACACAGTGAGATCTTTTTATGGCTTTAAACGCGTTTTCTCCTCGAGAGAAACATGATTTCACTAAAAACGTTATAGTTTAAACATGCCTGTTTGTACATGTGTGCAAACACTCAGAGCCTTAAGATAGGGGTTTCACCAATGTGTTTTTTGGTGAGAAACCTTCTATTTCAAGGTTCTGTGCGTTTTCAGACAAGTACAATATGTATTTATAGTGTTTCTTATGAAAGCCCTCCTTTTAATGCATTTTCTCACAGAAAACGAGTCTCTCGCCATGGGAACATGGCTTTTTTGAAAAAGCATATTCTGGTCGAGAAATCGTGTTTTAAGCAATAAAAACGACTCCCGGCCTTATTTGGTTCACATTTGTACTTTTGGTAAGCTAGCCCGTATTCATAACGCACTAAACCTTTTTATCATGTTAAACATCTTTTCTCGACGAGAAAAGCACAATTTCATCAAAAACAAACAAAACAAGAAAAATGAATGTATTCAACAAGTCTGCAACACGTCCTTAAGAGTTACATGATTTCACCCAATGTCAATGTGTAATTTCTCCAGTTCTGATCATTTTTTAGGTTGTTGGTAGCTTGGTCAATGCCAAAACACAGTGAGATCTTTTTATGGCTTTAAACGCGTTTTCTCCTCGAGAGAAACATGATTTCACTAAAAACGTTATAGTTTAAACATGCCTTATTTAGTTCACATTTGTACTTTTGGTAAGCTAGCCCGTATTCATAACGCACTAAACCTTTTGTCGCGTTAAACGCCTTTTCTCGACGAGAAAAGCAATTTCATCAAAAACAAACAAAACAAGAAAAATGAATCTATTCAACAAGTCTGCAACACGTCCTTAAGAGTTACATGATTTCACCCAATGTCAATGTGTAATTTCTCCAGTTCTGATCATTTTTTAGGTTGTTGGTAGCTTGGTCAATGCCAAAACACAGTGAGATCTTTTTATGGCTTTAAACGCGTTTTCTCCTCGAGAGAAACATGATTTCACTAAAAACGTTATAGTTTAAACATGCCTGTTTGTACATGTGTGCAAACACTCAGAGCCTTAAGATAGGGGTTTCACCAATGTGTTTTTTGGTGAGAAACCTTCTATTTCAAGGTTCTGTGCGTTTTCAGACAAGTACAATATGTATTTATAGTGTTTCTGATGAAATCCCTCCTTTTAATGCATTTTCTCACAGAAAACGAGTCTCTCGCCATGGGAACATGGCTTTTTTGAAAAAGCATATTCTGGTCGAGAAATCGTGTTTTAAGCAATAAAAACGACTCCCGGCCTTATTTAGTTCACATTTGTACTTTTGGTAAGCTAGCCCGTATTCATAACGCACTAAACCTTTTGTCGCGTTAAACGCCTTTTCTCGACGAGAAAAGCAATTTCATCAAAAACAAACAAAACAAGAAAAATGAATCTATTCAACAAGTCTACAACACGTCCTTAAGAGTTACATGATTTCACCCAATGTCAATGTGTAATTTCTCCAGTTCTGATCATTTTTTAGGTTGTTGGTAGCTTGGTCAATGCCAAAACACAGTGAGATCTTTTTATGGCTTTAAACGCGTTTTCTCCTCGAGAGCAACATGATTTCACTAAAAACGTTATAGTTTAAACATGCCTGTTGTACATGTGTGCAAACACTCAGAGCCTTAAGATAGGGGTTTCACCAATGTGTTTTTTGGTGAGAAACCTTCTATTTCAAGGTTCTGTGCGTTTTCAGACAAGTACAATATGTATTTATAGTGTTTCTGATGAAATCCCTCCTTTTAATGCATTTTCTCACAGAAAACGAGTCTCTCGCCATGGGAACATGGCTTTTTTGAAAAAGCATATTCTGGTCGAGAAATCGTGTTTTAAGCAATAAAAACGACTCCCGGCCTTATTTAGTTTACATTTGTACTTTTGGTAAGCTAGCCCGTATTCATAACGCACTAAACCTTTTTATCGCGTTAAACGCCTTTTCTCGACGAGAAAAGCACAATTTCATCAAAAACAAACAAAACAAGAAAAATGAATCTATTCAACAAGTCTGCAACACGTCCTTAAGAGTTACATGATTTCACCCAATGTCAATGTGTAATTTCTCCAGTTCTGATCATTTTTTAGGTGGTTGGTAGCTTGGTCAATGCCAAAACACAGTGAGATCTTTTTATGGCTTTAAACGCGTTTTCTCCTCGAGAGAAACATGATTTCACTAAAAACGTTATAGTTTAAACATGCCTGTTGTACATGTGTGCAAACACTCAGAGCCTTAAGATAGGGGTTTCACCAATGTGTTTTCTGGTGAAAAACCTTCTATTTCAAGGTTCTGTGCGTTTTCAGACAAGTACAATATGTATTTATAGTGTTTCTGATGAAATCCCTCCTTTTAATGCATTTTCTCACAGAAAACGAGTCTCTCGCCATGGGAACATGGCTTTTTTGAAAAAGCATATTCTGGTCGAGAAATCGTGTTTTAAGCAATAAAAACGACTCCCGGCCTTATTTAGTTCACATTTGTACTTTTGGTAAGCTAGCCCGTATTCATAACGCACTAAACCTTTTGTCGCGTTAAACGCCTTTTCTCGACGAGAAAAGCAATTTCATCAAAAACAAACAAAACAAGAAAAATGAATCTATTCAACAAGTCTGCAACACGTCCTTAAGAGTTACATGATTTCACCCAATGTCAATGTGTAATTTCTCCAGTTCTGATCATTTTTTAGGTGGTTGGTAGCTTGGTCAATGCCAAAACACAGTGAGATCTTTTTATGGCTTTAAACGCGTTTTCTCCTCGAGAGAAACATGATTTCACTAAAAACGTTATAGTTTAAACATGCCTGTTTGTACATGTGTGCAAACACTCCGAGCCTTAAGATAGGGGTTTCACCAATGTGTTTTTTGGTGAGAAACCTTCTATTTCAAGGTTCTGTGCGTTTTCAGACAAGTACAATATGTATTTATAGTGTTTCTGATGAAATCCCTCCTTTTAATGCATTTTCTCACAGAAAACGAGTCTCTCGCCATGGGAACATGGCTTTTTTGAAAAAGCGTATTCTGGTCGAGAAATCGTGTTTTAAGCAATAAAAACGACTCCCGGCCTTATTTGGTTCACATTTGTACTTTTGGTAAGCTAGCCCGTATTCATAACGCACTAAACCTTTTTATCGCGTTAAACGCCTTTTCTCGACCAGAAAAGCACAATTTCATCAAAAACAAACAAAACAAGAAAAATGAATCTATTCAACAAGTCTGCAACACGTCCTTAAGAGTTACATGATTTCACCCAATTTCAATATGTAATTTCTCCAGTTCTGATCATTTTTTTAGGTTGTTGGTAGCTTGGTCAATGCCAAAACACAGTGAGATCTTTTTATGGCTTTAAACGCGTTTTCTCCTCGAGAGAAACATGATTTCACTAAAAACGTTATAGTTTAAACATGCCTGTTGTACATGTGTGCAAACACTCAGAGCCTTAAGATAGGGGTTTCACCAATGTGTTTTTTGGTGAGAAACCTTCTATTTCAAGGTTCTGTGCGTTTTCAGACAAGTACAATATGTATTTATAGTGTTTCTGATGAAATCCCTCCTTTTAATGCATTTTCTCACAGAAAACGAGTCTCTCGCCATGGGAACATGGCTTTTTTGAAAAAGCATATTTTGGTCGAGAAATCGTGTTTTAAGCAATAAAAACGACTCCCGGCCTTATTTAGTTCACATTTGTACTTTTGGTAAGCTAGCCCGTATTCATAACGCACTAAACCTTTTGTCGCGTTAAACGCCTTTTCTCGACGAGAAAAGCAATTTCATCAAAAACAAACAAAACAAGAAAAATGAATCTATTCAACAAGTCTACAACACGTCCTTAAGAGTTACATGATTTCACCCAATGTCAATGTGTAATTTCTCCAGTTCTGATCATTTTTTAGGTTGTTGGTAGCTTGGTCAATGCCAAAACACAGTGAGATCTTTTTATGGCTTTAAACGCGTTTTCTCCTCGAGAGCAACATGATTTCACTAAAAACGTTATAGTTTAAACATGCCTGTTTGTACATGTGTGCAAACACTCCGAGCCTTAAGATAGGGGTTTCACCAATGTGTTTTTTGGTGAGAAACCTTCTATTTCAAGGTTCTGTGCGTTTTCAGACAAGTACAATATGTATTTATAGTGTTTCTGATGAAATCCCTCCTTTTAATGCATTTTCTCACAGAAAACGAGTCTCTCGCCATGGGAACATGGCTTTTTTGAAAAAGCGTATTCTGGTCGAGAAATCGTGTTTTAAGCAATAAAAACGACTCCCGGCCTTATTTGGTTCACATTTGTACTTTTGGTAAGCTAGCCCGTATTCATAACGCACTAAACCTTTTTATCGCGTTAAACGCCTTTTCTCGACCAGAAAAGCACAATTTCATCAAAAACAAACAAAACAAGAAAAATGAATCTATTCAACAAGTCTGCAACACGTCCTTAAGAGTTACATGATTTCACCCAATTTCAATATGTAATTTCTCCAGTTCTGATCATTTTTTTAGGTTGTTGGTAGCTTGGTCAATGCCAAAACACAGTGAGATCTTTTTATGGCTTTAAACGCGTTTTCTCCTCGAGAGAAACATGATTTCACTAAAAACGTTATAGTTTAAACATGCCTGTTGTACATGTGTGCAAACACTCAGAGCCTTAAGATAGGGGTTTCACCAATGTGTTTTTTGGTGAGAAACCTTCTATTTCAAGGTTCTGTGCGTTTTCAGACAAGTACAATATGTATTTATAGTGTTTCTGATGAAATCCCTCCTTTTAATGCATTTTCTCACAGAAAACGAGTCTCTCGCCATGGGAACATGGCTTTTTTTAAAAAGCATATTTTGGTCGAGAAATCGTGTTTTAAGCAATAAAAACGACTCCCGGCCTTATTTAGTTCACATTTGTACTTTTGGTAAGCTAGCCCGTATTCATAACGCACTAAACCTTTTGTCGCGTTAAACGCCTTTTCTCGACGAGAAAAGCAATTTCATCAAAAACAAACAAAACAAGAAAAATGAATCTATTCAACAAGTCTACAACACGTCCTTAAGAGTTACATGATTTCACCCAATGTCAATGTGTAATTTCTCCAGTTCTGATCATTTTTTAGGTTGTTGGTAGCTTGGTCAATGCCAAAACACAGTGAGATCTTTTTATGGCTTTAAACGCGTTTTCTCCTCGAGAGCAACATGATTTCACTAAAAACGTTATAGTTTAAACATGCCTGTTTGTACGTGTGTGCAAACACTCAGAGCCTTAAGATAGGGGTTTCACCAATGTGTTTTTTGGTGAGAAACCTTCTATTTCAAGGTTCTGTGCGTTTTCAGACAAGTACAATATGTATTTATAGTGTTTCTGATGAAATCCCTCCTTTTAATGCATTTTCTCACAGAAAACGAGTCTCTCGCCATGGGAACATGGCTTTTTTGAAAAAGCATATTCTGGTCGAGAAATCGTGTTTTAAGCAATAAAAACGACTCCCGGCCTTATTTGGTTCACATTTGTACTTTTGGTAAGCTAGCCCGTATTCATAACGCACTAAACCTTTTTATCGCGTTAAACGCCTTTTCTCGACGAGAAAAGCACAATTTCATCAAAAACAAACAAAACAAGAAAAATGAATCTATTCAACAAGTCTGCAAAACGTCCTTAAGAGTTACATGATTTCACCCAATGTCAATGTGTAATTTCTCCAGTTCTGATCATTTTTTAGGTGGTTGGTAGCTTGGTCAATGCCAAAACACAGTGAGATCTTTTTATGGCTTTAAACGCGTTTTCTCCTCGAGAGAAACATGATTTCACTAAAAACGTTATAGTTTAAACATGCCTTATTTAGTTCACATTTGTACTTTTGGTAAGCTAGCCCGTATTCATAACGCACTAAACCTTTTTATCGCGTTAAACGCCTTTTCTCGACCAGAAAAGCACAATTTCATCAAAAACAAACAAAACAAGAAAAATGAATCTATTCAACACGTCTGCAGCACGTCCTTAAGAGTTACATGATTTCACCCAATGTCAATGTGTAATTTCTCCAGTTCTGATCATTTTTTAGGTGGTTGGTAGCTTGGTCAATGCCAAAACACAGTGAGATCTTTTTATGGCTTTAAACGCGTTTTCTCCTCGAGAGAAACATGATTTCACTAAAAACGTTATAGTTTAAACATGCCTGTTTGTACATGTGTGCAAACACTCAGAGCCTTAAGATAGGGGTTTCACCAATGTGTTTTTTGGTGAGAAACCTTCTATTTCAAGGTTCTGTGCGTTTTCAGACAAGTACAATATGTATTTATAGTGTTTCTGATGAAATCCCTCCTTTTAATGCATTTTCTCACAGAAAACGAGTCTCTCGCCATGGGAACATGGCTTTTTTGAAAAAGCATATTCTGGTCGAGAAATCGTGTTTTAAGCAATAAAAACGACTCCCGGCCTTATTTAGTTCACATTTGTACTTTTGGTAAGCTAGCCCGTATTCATAACGCACTAAACCTTTTTATCGCGTTAAACGCCTTTTCTCGACGAGAAAAGCACAATTTCATCAAAAACAAACAAAACAAGAAAAATGAATCTATTCAACAAGTCTGCAACACGTCCTTAAGAGTTACATGATTTCACCCAATGTCAATGTGTAATTTCTCCAGTTCTGATCATTTTTTAGGTGGTTGGTAGCTTGGTCAATGCCAAAACACAGTGAGATCTTTTTATGGCTTTAAACGCGTTTTCTCCTCGAGAGAAACATGATTTCACTAAAAACGTTATAGTTTAAACATGCCTGTTTGTACATGTGTGCAAACACTCAGAGCCTTAAGATAGGGGTTTCACCAATGTGTTTTTTGGTGAGAAACCTTCTATTTCAAGGTTCTGTGCGTTTTCAGACAAGTACAATATGTATTTATAGTGTTTCTGATGAAATCCCTCCTTTTAATGCATTTTCTCACAGAAAACGACTCTCTCGCCATGGGAACATGGCTTTTTTGAAAAAGCATATTCTGGTCGAGAAATCGTGTTTTAAGCAATAAAAACGACTCCCGGCCTTATTTAGTTCACATTTGTACTTTTGGTAAGCTAGCCCGTATTCATAACGCACTAAACCTTTTTATCGCGTTAAACGCCTTTTCTCGACCAGAAAAGCACAATTTCATCAAAAACAAACAAAACAAGAAAAATGAATCTATTCAACAAGTCTGCAACACGTCCTTAAGAGTTACATGATTTCACCCAATGTCAATGTGTAATTTCTCCAGTTCTGATCATTTTTTAGGTTGTTGGTAGCTTGGTCAATGCCAAAACACAGTGAGATCTTTTTATGGCTTTAAACGCGTTTTCTCCTCGAGAGAAACATGATTTCACTAAAAACGTTATAGTTTAAACATGCCTGTTTGTACATGTGTGCAAACACTCAGAGCCTTAAGATAGGGGTTTCACCAATGTGTTTTTTGGTGAGAAACCTTCTATTTCAAGGTTCTGTGCGTTTTCAGACAAGTACAATATGTATTTATAGTGTTTCTCATGAAATCCCTCCTTTTAATGCATTTTCTCACAGAAAACGAGTCTCTCGCCATGGGAACATGGCTTTTTTGAAAAAGCATATTCTGGTCGAGAAATCGTGTTTTAAGCAATAAAAACGACTCCCGGCCTTATTTAGTTCACATTTGTACTTTTGGTAAGCTAGCCCGTATTCATAACGCACTAAACCTTTTTATCGCGTTAAACGCCTTTTCTCGACGAGAAAAGCACAATTTCATCAAAAACAAACAAAACAAGAAAAATGAATCTATTCAACAAGTCTGCAACACGTCCTTAAGAGTTACATGATTTCACCCAATGTCAATGTGTAATTTCTCCAGTTCTGATCATTTTTTAGGTTGTTGGTAGCTTGGTCAATGCCAAAACACAGCGAGATCTTTTTATGGCTTTAAACGCGTTTTCTCCTCGGGAGAAACATGATTTCACTAAAAACGTTATAGTTTAAACATGCCTGTTTGTACATGTGTGCAAACACTCAGAGCCTTAAGATAGGGGTTTCACCAATGTGTTTTTTGGTGAGAAACCTTCTATTTCAAGGTTCTGTGCGTTTTCAGACAAGTACAATATGTATTTATAGTGTTTCTGATGAAATCCCTCCTTTTAATGCATTTTCTCACAGAAAACGAGTCTCTCGCCATGGGAACATGGCTTTTTTGAAAAAGCATATTCTGGTCGAGAAATCGTGTTTTAAGCAATAAAAACGACTCCCGGCCTTATTTAGTTCACATTTGTACTTTTGGTAAGCTAGCCCGTATTCATAACGCACTAAACCTTTTTATCGCGTTAAACGCCTTTTCTCGACGAGAAAAGCACAATTTCATCAAAAACAAACAAAACAAGGAAAAAAATGAATCTATTCAACAAGTCTGCAACACGTCCTTAAGAGTTACATGATTTCACCCAATTTCAATGTGTAATTTCTCCAGTTCTGATCATTTTTTAGGTGGTTGGTAGCTTGGTCAATGCCAAAACACAGCGAGATCTTTTTATGGCTTTAAACGCGTTTTCTCCCCAAGAGAAACATGATTTCACTAAAAACGTTATAGTTTAAACATGCCTGTTTGTACATGTGTGCAAACACTCAGAGCCTTAAGATAGGGGTTTCACCAATGTGTTTTTTGGTGAGAAACCTTCTATTTCAAGGTTCTGTGCGTTTTCAGACAAGTACAATATGTATTTATAGTGTTTCTGATGAAATCCCTCCTTTTAATGCATTTTCTCACAGAAAACGAGTCTCTCGCCATGGGAACATGGCTTTTTTGAAAAAGCATATTCTGGTCGAAGAATCGTGTTTTAAGCAATAAAAACGACTCCCGGCCTTATTTAGTTCACATTTGTACTTTTGGTAAGCTAGCCCGTATTCATAACGCACTAAACCTTTTTATCGCGTTAAACGCCTTTTCTCGACGAGAAAAGCACAATTTCATCAAAAACAAACAAAACAAGAAAAATGAATCTATTCAACAAGTCTGCAACACGTCCTTAAGAGTTATATGATTTCACCCAATGTCAATGTGTAATTTCTCCAGTTCTGATCATTTTTTAGGTGGTTGGTAGCTTGGTCAATGCCAAAACACAGCGAGATCTTTTTATGGCTTTAAACGCGTTTTCTCCTCGGGAGAAACATGATTTCACTAAAAACGTTATAGTTTAAACATGCCTGTTTGTACATGTGTGCAAACACTCAGAGCCTTAAGATAGGGGTTTCACCAATGTGTTTTTTAGTGAGAAACCTTCTATTTCAAGGTTCTGTGCGTTTTCAGACAAGTACAATATGTATTTATAGTGTTTCTGATGAAATCCCTCCTTTTAATGCATTTTCTCACAGAAAACGAGTCTCTCGCCATGGGAACATGGCTTTTTTGAAAAAGCATATTCTGGTCGAGAAATCGTGTTTTAAGCAATAAAAACGACTCCCGGCCTTATTTAGTTCACATTTGTACTTTTGCTAAGCTAGCCCGTATTCATAACGCACTAAACCTTTTTATCGCGTTAAACGCCTTTTCTCGACGAGAAAAGCACAATTTCATCAAAAACAAACAAAACAAGAAAAATGAATCTATTCAACAAGTCTGCAACACGTCCTTAAGAGTTACATGATTTCACCCAATGTCAATGTGTAATTTCTCCAGTTCTGATCATTTTTTAGGTTGTTGGTAGCTTGGTCAATGCCAAAACACAGTGAGATCTTTTTATGGCTTTAAACGCGTTTTCTCCTCGAGAGAAACATAATTTCACTAAAAACGTTATAGTTTAAACATGCCTGTTTGTACATGTGTGCAAACACTCAGAGCCTTAAGATAGGGGTTTCACCAATGTGTTTTTTGGTGAGAAACCTTCTATTTCAAGGTTCTGTGCGTTTTCAGACAAGTACAATATGTATTTATAGTGTTTCTGATGAAATCCCTCCTTTTAATGCATTTTCTCACAGAAAACGAGTCTCTTGCCATGGGAACATGGCTTTTTTGAAAAAGCATATTCTGGTCGAGAAATCGTGTTTTAAGCAATAAAAACGACTCCCGGCCTTATTTAGTTCACATTTGTACTTTTGGTAAGCTAGCCCGTATTCATAACGCACTAAACCTTTTTATCGCGTTAAACGCCTTTTCTCGACGAGAAAAGCACATTTTCATTAAACAAACAAAACAAGAAAAATGAATCTATTCAACAAGTCTGCAACACGTCCTTAAGAGTTATATGATTTCACCCATTGTCAATGTGTAATTTCTCCAGTTCTGATCATTTTTTAGGTTGTTGGTAGCTTGGTCAATGCCAAAACACAGCGAGATCTTTTTATGGCTTTAAACGCGTTTTCTCCCCGAGAGAAACATGATTTCACTAAAAACGTTATAGTTTAAACATGCCTGTTTGTACATGTGTGCAAACACTCAGAGCCTTAAGATAGGGGTTTCACCAATGTGTTTTTTGGTGAGAAACCTTCTATTTCAAGGTTCTGTGCGTTTTCAGACAAGTACAATATGTATTTATAGTGTTTCTGATGAAATCCCTCCTTTTAATGCATTTTCTCACAGAAAACGAGTCTCTCGCCATGGGAACATGGCTTTTTTGAAAAAGCATATTCTGGTCGAGAAATCGTGTTTTAAGCAATAAAAACGACTCCCGGCCTTATTTAGTTCACATTTGTACTTTTGCTAAGCTAGCCCGTATTCATAACGCACTAAACCTTTTTATCGCGTTAAACGCCTTTTCTCGACGAGAAAAGCACAATTTCATCAAAAACAAACAAAACAAGAAAAATGAATCTATTCAACAAGTCTGCAACACGTCCTTAAGAGTTACATGATTTCACCCAATGTCAATGTGTAATTTCTCCAGTTCTGATCATTTTTTAGGTTGTTGGTAGCTTGGTCAATGCCAAAACACAGTGAGATCTTTTTATGGCTTTAAACGCGTTTTCTCCTCGAGAGAAACATGATTTCACTAAAAACGTTATAGTTTAAATATGCCTGTTTGTACATGTGTGCAAACACTCAGAGCCTTAAGATAGGGGTTTCACCAATGTGTTTTTTGGTGAGAAACCTTCTATTTCAAGGTTCTGTGCGTTTTCAGACAAGTACAATATGTATTTATAGTGTTTCTGATGAAATCCCTCCTTTTAATGCATTTTCTCACAGAAAACGAGTCTCTCGCCATGGGAACATGGCTTTTTTGAAAAAGCATATTCTGGTCGAGAAATCGTGTTTTAAGCAATAAAAACGACTCCCGGCCTTATTTAGTTCACATTTGTACTTTTGGTAAGCTAGCCCGTATTCATAACGCACTAAACCTTTTTATCGCGTTAAACGCCTTTTCTCGACGAGAAAAGCACAATTTCATCAAAAACAAACAAAAAAAGAAAAATGAATCTATTCAACAAGTCTGCAACACGTCCTTAAGAGTTATATGATTTCACCCAATGTCAATGTGTAATTAATCCAGTTCTGATCATTTTTTAGGTGGTTGGTAGCTTGGTCAATGCCAAAACACAGCGAGATCTTTTTATGGCTTTAAACGCGTTTTCTCCTCGGGAGAAACATGATTTCACTAAAAACGTTATAGTTTAAACATGCCTGTTTGTACATGTGTGCAAACACTCAGAGCCTTAAGATAGGGGTTTCACCAATGTGTTTTTTGGTGAGAAACCTTCTATTTCAAGGTTCTGTGCGTTTTCAGACAAGTACAATATGTATTTATAGTGTTTCTGATGAAATCCCTCCTTTTAATGCATTTTCTCACAGAAAACGAGTCTCTCGCCATGGGAACATGGCTTTTTTGAAAAAGCATATTCTGGTCGAGAAATCGTGTTTTAAGCAATAAAAACGACTCCCGGCCTTATTTAGTTCACATTTGTACTTTTGGTAAGCTAGCCCGTATTCATAACGCACTAAACCTTTTTATCGCGTTAAACGCCTTTTCTCGACGAGAAAAGCACAATTTCATCAAAAACAAACAAAACAAGAAAAATGAATCTATTCAACAAGTCTGCAACACGTCCTTAAGAGTTATATGATTTCACCCAATGTCAATGTGTAATTTCTCCAGTTCTGATCATTTTTTAGGTGGTTGGTAGCTTGGTCAATGCCAAAACACAGCGAGATCTTTTTATGGCTTTAAACGCGTTTTCTCCTCGGGAGAAACATGATTTCACTAAAAACGTTATAGTTTAAACATGCCTGTTTGTACATGTGTGCAAACACTCAGAGCCTTAAGATAGGGGTTTCACCAATGTGTTTTTTGGTGAGAAACCTTCTATTTCAAGGATCTGTGCGTTTTCAGACAAGTACAATATGTATTTATAGTGTTTCTGATGAAATCCCTCCTTTTAATGCATTTTCTCACAGAAAACGAGTCTCTCGCCATGGGAACATGGCTTTTTTGAAAAAGCATATTCTGGTCGAGAAATCGTGTTTTAAGCAATAAAAACGACTCCCGGCCTTATTTAGTTCACATTTGTACTTTTGCTAAGCTAGCCCGTATTCATAACGCACTAAACCTTTTTATCGCGTTAAACGCCTTTTCTCGACGAGAAAAGCACAATTTCATCAAAAACAAACAAAACAAGAAAAATGAATCTATTCAACAAGTCTGCAACACGTCCTTAAGAGTTACATGATTTCACCCAATGTCAATGTGTAATTTCTCCAGTTCTGATCATTTTTTAGGTTGTTGGTAGCTTGGTCAATGCCAAAACACAGTGAGATCTTTTTATGGCTTTAAACGCGTTTTCTCCTCGAGAGAAACATGATTTCACTAAAAACGTTATAGTTTAAATATGCCTGTTTGTACATGTGTGCAAACACTCAGAGCCTTAAGATAGGGGTTTCACCAATGTGTTTTTTGGTGAGAAACCTTCTATTTCAAGGTTCTGTGCGTTTTCAGACAAGTACAATATGTATTTATAGTGTTTCTGATGAAATCCCTCCTTTTAATGCATTTTCTCACAGAAAACGAGTCTCTCGCCATGGGAACATGGCTTTTTTGAAAAAGCATATTCTGGTCGAGAAATCGTGTTTTAAGCAATAAAAACGACTCCCGGCCTTATTTAGTTCACATTTGTACTTTTGGTAAGCTAGCCCGTATTCATAACGCACTAAACCTTTTTATCGCGTTAAACGCCTTTTCTCGACGAGAAAAGCACAATTTCATCAAAAACAAACAAAAAAAGAAAAATGAATCTATTCAACAAGTCTGCAACACGTCCTTAAGAGTTATATGATTTCACCCAATGTCAATGTGTAATTTCTCCAGTTCTGATCATTTTTTAGGTGGTTGGTAGCTTGGTCAATGCCAAAACACAGCGAGATCTTTTTATGGCTTTAAACGCGTTTTCTCCTCGGGAGAAACATGATTTCACTAAAAACGTTATAGTTTAAACATGCCTGTTTGTACATGTGTGCAAACACTCAGAGCCTTAAGATAGGGGTTTCACCAATGTGTTTTTTGGTGAGAAACCTTCTATTTCAAGGTTCTGTGCGTTTTCAGACAAGTACAATATGTATTTATAGTGTTTCTGATGAAATCCCTCCTTTTAATGCATTTTCTCACAGAAAACGAGTCTCTCGCCATGGGAACATGGCTTTTTTGAAAAAGCATATTCTGGTCGAGAAATCGTGTTTTAAGCAATAAAAACGACTCCCGGCCTTATTTAGTTCACATTTGTACTTTTGCTAAGCTAGCCCGTATTCATAACGCACTAAACCTTTTTATCGCGTTAAACGCCTTTTCTCGACGAGAAAAGCACAATTTCATCAAAAACAAACAAAACAAGAAAAATGAATCTATTCAACAAGTCTGCAACACGTCCTTAAGAGTTACATGATTTCACCCAATGTCAATGTGTAATTTCTCCAGTTCTGATCATTTTTTAGGTTGTTGGTAGCTTGGTCAATGCCAAAACACAGCGAGATCTTTTTATGGCTTTAAACGCGTTTTCTCCTCGGGAGAAACATGATTTCACTAAAAACGTTATAGTTTAAACATGCCTGTTTGTACATGTGTGCAAACACTCAGAGCCTTAAGATAGGGGTTTCACCAATGTGTTTTTTAGTGAGAAACCTTCTATTTCAAGGTTCTGTGCGTTTTCAGACAAGTACAATATGTATTTATAGTGTTTCTGATGAAATCCCTCCTTTTAATGCATTTTCTCACAGAAAACGAGTCTCTCGCCATGGGAACATGGCTTTTTTGAAAAAGCATATTCTGGTCGAGAAATCGTGTTTTAAGCAATAAAAACGACTCCCGGCCTTATTTAGTTCACATTTGTACTTTTGCTAAGCTAGCCCGTATTCATAACGCACTAAACCTTTTTATCGCGTTAAACGCCTTTTCTCGACGAGAAAAGCACAATTTCATCAAAAACAAACAAAACAAGGAAAAAAATGAATCTATTCAACAAGTCTGCAACACGTCCTTAAGAGTTACATGATTTCACCCAATTTCAATGTGTAATTTCTCCAGTTCTGATCATTTTTTAGGTGGTTGGTAGCTTGGTCAATGCCAAAACACAGCGAGATCTTTTTATGGCTTTAAACGCGTTTTCTCCCCAAGAGAAACATGATTTCACTAAAAACGTTATAGTTTAAACATGCCTGTTTGTACATGTGTGCAAACACTCAGAGCCTTAAGATAGGGGTTTCACCAATGTGTTTTTTGGTGAGAAACCTTCTATTTCAAGGTTCTGTGCGTTTTCAGACAAGTACAATATGTATTTATAGTGTTTCTGATGAAATCCCTCCTTTTAATGCATTTTCTCACAGAAAACGAGTCTCTCGCCATGGGAACATGGCTTTTTTGAAAAAGCATATTCTGGTCGAAGAATCGTGTTTTAAGCAATAAAAACGACTCCCGGCCTTATTTAGTTCACATTTGTACTTTTGGTAAGCTAGCCCGTATTCATAACGCACTAAACCTTTTTATCGCGTTAAACGCCTTTTCTCGACGAGAAAAGCACAATTTCATCAAAAACAAACAAAACAAGAAAAATGAATCTATTCAACAAGTCTGCAACACGTCCTTAAGAGTTATATGATTTCACCCAATGTCAATGTGTAATTTCTCCAGTTCTGATCATTTTTTAGGTGGTTGGTAGCTTGGTCAATGCCAAAACACAGCGAGATCTTTTTATGGCTTTAAACGCGTTTTCTCCTCGGGAGAAACATGATTTCACTAAAAACGTTATAGTTTAAACATGCCTGTTTGTACATGTGTGCAAACACTCAGAGCCTTAAGATAGGGGTTTCACCAATGTGTTTTTTAGTGAGAAACCTTCTATTTCAAGGTTCTGTGCGTTTTCAGACAAGTACAATATGTATTTATAGTGTTTCTGATGAAATCCCTCCTTTTAATGCATTTTCTCACAGAAAACGAGTCTCTCGCCATGGGAACATGGCTTTTTTGAAAAAGCATATTCTGGTCGAGAAATCGTGTTTTAAGCAATAAAAACGACTCCCGGCCTTATTTAGTTCACATTTGTACTTTTGCTAAGCTAGCCCGTATTCATAACGCACTAAACCTTTTTATCGCGTTAAACGCCTTTTCTCGACGAGAAAAGCACAATTTCATCAAAAACAAACAAAACAAGAAAAATGAATCTATTCAACAAGTCTGCAACACGTCCTTAAGAGTTACATGATTTCACCCAATGTCAATGTGTAATTTCTCCAGTTCTGATCATTTTTTAGGTTGTTGGTAGCTTGGTCAATGCCAAAACACAGTGAGATCTTTTTATGGCTTTAAACGCGTTTTCTCCTCGAGAGAAACATAATTTCACTAAAAACGTTATAGTTTAAACATGCCTGTTTGTACATGTGTGCAAACACTCAGAGCCTTAAGATAGGGGTTTCACCAATGTGTTTTTTGGTGAGAAACCTTCTATTTCAAGGTTCTGTGCGTTTTCAGACAAGTACAATATGTATTTATAGTGTTTCTGATGAAATCCCTCCTTTTAATGCATTTTCTCACAGAAAACGAGTCTCTTGCCATGGGAACATGGCTTTTTTGAAAAAGCATATTCTGGTCGAGAAATCGTGTTTTAAGCAATAAAAACGACTCCCGGCCTTATTTAGTTCACATTTGTACTTTTGGTAAGCTAGCCCGTATTCATAACGCACTAAACCTTTTTATCGCGTTAAACGCCTTTTCTCGACGAGAAAAGCACATTTTCATTAAACAAACAAAACAAGAAAAATGAATCTATTCAACAAGTCTGCAACACGTCCTTAAGAGTTACATGATTTCACCCAATGTCAATGTGTAATTTCTCCAGTTCTGATCATTTTTTAGGTGGTTGGTAGCTTGGTCAATGCCAAAACACAGTGAGATCTTTTTATGGCTTTAAACGCGTTTTCTCCTCGAGAGAAACATGATTTCACTAAAAACGTTATAGTTTAAACATGCCTGTTTGTACATGTGTGCAAACACTCAGAGCCTTAAGATAGGGGTTTCACCAATGTGTTTTTTGGTGAGAAACCTTCTATTTCAAGATTCTGTGCGTTTTCAGACAAGTACAATATGTATTTATAGTGTTTCTGATGAAATCCCTCCTTTTAATGCATTTTCTCACAGAAAACGAGTCTCTCGCCATGGGAACATGGCTTTTTTGAAAAAGCATATTCTGGTCGAGAAATCGTGTTTTAAGCAATAAAAACGACTCCCGGCCTTATTTAGTTCACATTTGTACTTTTGCTAAGCTAGCCCGTATTCATAACGCACTAAACCTTTTTATCTCGTTAAACGCCTTTTTTCGACGAGAAAAGCACATTTTCATCAAAAACAAACAAAACAAGAAAAATGAATCTATTCAACAAGTCTGCAACACGTCCTTAAGAGTTACATGATTTCACCCAATGTCAATGTGTAATTTCTCCAGTTCTGATCATTTTTTAGGTTGTTGGTAGCTTGGTCAATGCCAAAACACAGTCAGATCTTTTTATGGCTTTAAACGCGTTTTCTCCTCGAGAGAAACATGATTTCACTAAAAACGTTATAGTTTAAACATGCCTGTTTGTACATGTGTGCAAACACTCAGAGCCTTAAGATAGGGGTTTCACCAATGTGTTTTTTGGTGAGAAACCTTCTATTTCAAGGTTCTGTGCGTTTTCAGACAAGTACAATATGTATTTATAGTGTTTCTGATGAAATCCCTCCTTTTAATGCATTTTCTCACAGAAAACGAGTCTCTCGCCATGGGAACATGGCTTTTTTGAAAAAGCATATTCTGGTCGAGAAATCGTGTTTTAAGCAATAAAAACGACTCCCGGCCTTATTTAGTTCACATTTATACTTTTGCTAAGCTAGCCCGTATTCATAACGCACTAAACCTTTTTATCGCGTTAAACGCCTTTTCTCGACGAGAAAAGCACAATTTCATCAAAAACAAACAAAACAAGAAAAATGAATCTATTCAACAAGTCTGCAACACGTCCTTAAGAGTTATATGATTTCACCCATTGTCAATGTGTAATTTCTCCAGTTCTGATCATTTTTTAGGTTGTTGGTAGCTTGGTCAATGCCAAAACACAGCGAGATCTTTTTATGGCTTTAAACGCGTTTTCTCCCCGAGAGAAACATGATTTCACTAAAAACGTTATAGTTTAAACATGCCTGTTTGTACATGTGTGCAAACACTCAGAGCCTTAAGATAGGGGTTTCACCAATGTGTTTTTTGGTGAGAAACCTTCTATTTCAAGGTTCTGTGCGTTTTCAGACAAGTACAATATGTATTTATAGTGTTTCTGATGAAATCCCTCCTTTTAATGCATTTTCTCACAGAAAACGAGTCTCTCGCCATGGGAACATGGCTTTTTTGAAAAAGCATATTCTGGTCGAGAAATCGTGTTTTAAGCAATAAAAACGACTCCCGGCCTTATTTAGTTCACATTTGTACTTTTGCTAAGCTAGCCCGTATTCATAACGCACTAAACCTTTTTATCGCGTTAAACGCCTTTTCTCGACGAGAAAAGCACAATTTCATCAAAAACAAACAAAACAAGAAAAATGAATCTATTCAACAAGTCTGCAACACGTCCTTAAGAGTTACATGATTTCACCCAATGTCAATGTGTAATTTCTCCAGTTCTGATCATTTTTTAGGTTGTTGGTAGCTTGGTCAATGCCAAAACACAGTGAGATCTTTTTATGGCTTTAAACGCGTTTTCTCCTCGAGAGAAACATGATTTCACTAAAAACGTTTTAGTTTAAATATGCCTGTTTGTACATGTGTGCAAACACTCAGAGCCTTAAGATAGGGGTTTCACCAATGTGTTTTTTGGTGAGAAACCTTCTATTTCAAGGTTCTGTGCGTTTTCAGACAAGTACAATATGTATTTATAGTGTTTCTGATGAAATCCCTCCTTTTAATGCATTTTCTCACAGAAAACGAGTCTCTCGCCATGGGAACATGGCTTTTTTGAAAAAGCATATTCTGGTCGAGAAATCGTGTTTTAAGCAATAAAAACGACTCCCGGCCTTATTTAGTTCACATTTGTACTTTTGGTAAGCTAGCCCGTATTCATAACGCACTAAACCTTTTTATCGCGTTAAACGCCTTTTCTCGACGAGAAAAGCACAATTTCATCAAAAACAAACAAAAAAAGAAAAATGAATCTATTCAACAAGTCTGCAACACGTCCTTAAGAGTTATATGATTTCACCCAATGTCAATGTGTAATTTCTCCAGTTCTGATCATTTTTTAGGTGGTTGGTAGCTTGGTCAATGCCAAAACACAGCGAGATCTTTTTATGGCTTTAAACGCGTTTTCTCCTCGGGAGAAACATGATTTCACTAAAAACGTTATAGTTTAAACATGCCTGTTTGTACATGTGTGCAAACACTCAGAGCCTTAAGATAGGGGTTTCACCAATGTGTTTTTTGGTGAGAAACCTTCTATTTCAAGGTTCTGTGCGTTTTCAGACAAGTACAATATGTATTTATAGTGTTTCTGATGAAATCCCTCCTTTTAATGCATTTTCTCACAGAAAACGAGTCTCTCGCCATGGGAACATGGCTTTTTTGAAAAAGCATATTCTGGTCGAGAAATCGTGTTTTAAGCAATAAAAACGACTCCCGGCCTTATTTAGTTCACATTTGTACTTTTGGTAAGCTAGCCCGTATTCATAACGCACTAAACCTTTTTATCGCGTTAAACGCCTTTTCTCGACGAGAAAAGCACAATTTCATCAAAAACAAACAAAAAAAGAAAAATGAATCTATTCAACAAGTCTGCAACACGTCCTTAAGAGTTATATGATTTCACCCAATGTCAATGTGTAATTTCTCCAGTTCTGATCATTTTTTAGGTGGTTGGTAGCTTGGTCAATGCCAAAACACAGCGAGATCTTTTTATGGCTTTAAACGCGTTTTCTCCTCGGGAGAAACATGATTTCACTAAAAACGTTATAGTTTAAACATGCCTGTTTGTACATGTGTGCAAACACTCAGAGCCTTAAGATAGGGGTTTCACCAATGTGTTTTTTGGTGAGAAACCTTCTATTTCAAGGATCTGTGCGTTTTCAGACAAGTACAATATGTATTTATAGTGTTTCTGATGAAATCCCTCCTTTTAATGCATTTTCTCACAGAAAACGAGTCTCTCGCCATGGGAACATGGCTTTTTTGAAAAAGCATATTCTGGTCGAGAAATCGTGTTTTAAGCAATAAAAACGACTCCCGGCCTTATTTAGTTCACATTTGTACTTTTGGTAAGCTAGCCCGTATTCATAACGCACTAAACCTTTTTATCGCGTTAAACGCCTTTTCTCGACGAGAAAAGCACAATTTCATCAAAAACAAACAAAACAAGAAAAATGAATCTATTCAACAAGTCTGCAACACGTCCTTAAGAGTTATATGATTTCACCCATTGTCAATGTGTAATTTCTCCAGTTCTGATCATTTTTTAGGTTGTTGGTAGCTTGGTCAATGCCAAAACACAGCGAGATCTTTTTATGGCTTTAAACGCGTTTTCTCCCCGAGAGAAACATGATTTCACTAAAAACGTTATAGTTTAAACATGCCTGTTTGTACATGTGTGCAAACACTCAGAGCCTTAAGATAGGGGTTTCACCAATGTGTTTTTTGGTGAGAAACCTTCTATTTCAAGGTTCTGTGCGTTTTCAGACAAGTACAATATGTATTTATAGTGTTTCTGATGAAATCCCTCCTTTTAATGCATTTTCTCACAGAAAACGAGTCTCTCGCCATGGGAACATGGCTTTTTTGAAAAAGCATATTCTGGTCGAGAAATCGTGTTTTAAGCAATAAAAACGACTCCCGGCCTTATTTAGTTCACATTTGTACTTTTGGTAAGCTAGCCCGTATTCATAACGCACTAAACCTTTTTATCGCGTTAAACGCCTTTTCTCGACGAGAAAAGCACAATTTCATCAAAAACAAACAAAACAAGAAAAATGAATCTATTCAACAAGTCTGCAACACGTCCTTAAGAGTTACATGATTTCACCCAATGTCAATGTGTAATTTCTCCAGTTCTGATCATTTTTTAGGTTGTTGGTAGCTTGGTCAATGCCAAAACACAGTGAGATCTTTTTATGGCTTTAAACGCGTTTTCTCCTCGAGAGAAACATGATTTCACTAAAAACGTTATAGTTTAAATATGCCTGTTTGTACATGTGTGCAAACACTCAGAGCCTTAAGATAGGGGTTTCACCAATGTGTTTTTTGGTGAGAAACCTTCTATTTCAAGGTTCTGTGCGTTTTCAGACAAGTACAATATGTATTTATAGTGTTTCTGATGAAATCCCTCCTTTTAATGCATTTTCTCACAGAAAACGAGTCTCTCGCCATGGGAACATGGCTTTTTTGAAAAAGCATATTCTGGTCGAGAAATCGTGTTTTAAGCAATAAAAACGACTCCCGGCCTTATTTAGTTCACATTTGTACTTTTGGTAAGCTAGCCCGTATTCATAACGCACTAAACCTTTTTATCGCGTTAAACGCCTTTTCTCGACGAGAAAAGCACAATTTCATCAAAAACAAACAAAAAAAGAAAAATGAATCTATTCAACAAGTCTGCAACACGTCCTTAAGAGTTATATGATTTCACCCAATGTCAATGTGTAATTTCTCCAGTTCTGATCATTTTTTAGGTGGTTGGTAGCTTGGTCAATGCCAAAACACAGCGAGATCTTTTTATGGCTTTAAACGCGTTTTCTCCTCGGGAGAAACATGATTTCACTAAAAACGTTATAGTTTAAACATGCCTGTTTGTACATGTGTGCAAACACTCAGAGCCTTAAGATAGGGGTTTCACCAATGTGTTTTTTGGTGAGAAACCTTCTATTTCAAGGATCTGTGCGTTTTCAGACAAGTACAATATGTATTTATAGTGTTTCTGATGAAATCCCTCCTTTTAATGCATTTTCTCACAGAAAACGAGTCTCTCGCCATGGGAACATGGCTTTTTTGAAAAAGCATATTCTGGTCGAGAAATCGTGTTTTAAGCAATAAAAACGACTCCCGGCCTTATTTAGTTCACATTTGTACTTTTGGTAAGCTAGCCCGTATTCATAACGCACTAAACCTTTTTATCGCGTTAAACGCCTTTTCTCGACGAGAAAAGCACAATTTCATCAAAAAAAAACAAAACAAGAAAAATGAATCTATTCAACAAGTCTGCAACACGTCCTTAAGAGTTATATGATTTCACCCAATGTCAATGTGTAATTTCTCCAGTTCTGATCATTTTTTAGGTGGTTGGTAGCTTTGTCAATGCCAAAACACAGCGAGATCTTTTTATGGCTTTAAACGCGTTTTCTCCTCGGGAGAAACATGATTTCACTAAAAACGTTATAGTTTAAACATGCCTGTTTGTACATGTGTGCAAACACTCAGAGCCTTAAGATAGCGGTTTCACCAATGTGTTTTTTGGTGAGAAACCTTCTATTTCAAGGTTCTGTGCGTTTTCAGACAAGTACAATATGTATTTATAGTGTTTCTGATGAAATCCCTCCTTTTAATGCATTTTCTCACAGAAAACGAGTCTCTCGCCATGGGAACATGGCTTTTTTGAAAAAGCATATTCTGGTCGAGAAATCGTGTTTTAAGCAATAAAAACGACTCCCGGCCTTATTTAGTTCACATTTGTACTTTTGCTAAGCTAGCCCGTATTCATAACGCACTAAACCTTTTTATCTCGTTAAACGCCTTTTTTCGACGAGAAAAGCACATTTTCATCAAAAACAAACAAAACAAGAAAAATGAATCTATTCAACAAGTCTGCAACACGTCCTTAAGAGTTACATGATTTCACCCAATGTCAATGTGTAATTTCTCCAGTTCTGATCATTTTTTAGGTTGTTGGTAGCTTGGTCAATGCCAAAACACAGTGAGATCTTTTTATGGCTTTAAACGCGTTTTCTCCTCGAGAGAAACATGATTTCACTAAAAACGTTATAGTTTAAACATGCCTGTTTGTACATGTGTGCAAACACTCAGAGCCTTAAGATAGGGGTTTCACCAATGTGTTTTTTGGTGAGAAACCTTCTATTTCAAGGTTCTGTGCGTTTTCAGACAAGTACAATATGTATTTATAGTGTTTCTGATGAAATCCCTCCTTTTAATGCATTTTCTCACAGAAAACGAGTCTCTCGCCATGGGAACATGGCTTTTTTGAAAAAGCATATTCTGGTCGAGAAATCGTGTTTTAAGCAATAAAAACGACTCCCGGCCTTATTTAGTTCACATTTGTACTTTTGGTAAGCTAGCCCGTATTCATAACGCACTAAACCTTTTTATCGCGTTAAACGCCTTTTCTCGACGAGAAAAGCACAATTTCATCAAAAACAAACAAAACAAGAAAAATGAATCTATTCAACAAGTCTGCAACACGTCCTTAAGAGTTATATGATTTCACCCAATGTCAATGTGTAATTTCTCCAGTTCTGATCATTTTTTAGGTGGTTGGTAGCTTGGTCAATGCCAAAACACAGCGAGATCTTTTTATGGCTTTAAACGCGTTTTCTCCCCGAGAGAAACATGATTTCACTAAAAACGTTATAGTTTAAACATGCCTGTTTGTACATGTGTGCAAACACTCAGAGCCTTAAGATAGGGGTTTCACCAATGTGTTTTTTGGTGAGAAACCTTCTATTTCAAGGTTCTGTGCGTTTTCAGACAAGTACAATATGTATTTATAGTGTTTCTGATGAAATCCCTCCTTTTAATGCATTTTCTCACAGAAAACGAGTCTCTCGCCATGGGAACATGGCTTTTTTGAAAAAGCATATTCTGGTCGAGAAATCGTGTTTTAAGCAATAAAAACGACTCCCGGCCTTATTTAGTTCACATTTGTACTTTTGGTAAGCTAGCCCGTATTCATAACGCACTAAACCTTTTTATCGCGTTAAACGCCTTTTCTCGACGAGAAAAGCACAATTTCATCAAAAACAAACAAAACAAGAAAAATGAATCTATTCAACAAGTCTGCAACACGTCCTTAAGAGTTATATGATTTCACCCAATGTCAATGTGTAATTTCTCCAGTTCTGATCATTTTTTAGGTGGTTGGTAGCTTGGTCAATGCCAAAACACAGCGAGATCTTTTTATGGCTTTAAACGCGTTTTCTCCTCGGGAGAAACATGATTTCACTAAAAACGTTATAGTTTAAACATGCCTGTTTGTACATGTGTGCAAACACTCAGAGCCTTAAGATAGGGGTTTCACCAATGTGTTTTTTGGTGAGAAACCTTCTATTTCAAGGTTCTGTGCGTTTTCAGACAAGTACAATATGTATTTATAGTGTTTCTGATGAAATCCCTCCTTTTAATGCATTTTCTCACAGAAAACGAGTCTCTCGCCATGGGAACATGGCTTTTTTGAAAAAGCATATTCTGGTCGAGAAATCGTGTTTTAAGCAATAAAAACGACTCCCGGCCTTATTTAGTTCACATTTGTACTTTTGGTAAGCTAGCCCGTATTCATAACGCACTAAACCTTTTTATCGCGTTAAACGCCTTTTCTCGACGAGAAAAGCACAATTTCATCAAAAACAAACAAAACAAGAAAAATGAATCTATTCAACAAGTCTGCAACACGTCCTTAAGAGTTACATGATTTCACCCAATGTCAATGTGTAATTTCTCCAGTTCTGATCATTTTTTAGGTTGTTGGTAGCTTGGTCAATGCCAAAACACAGTGAGATCTTTTTATGGCTTTAAACGCGTTTTCTCCTCGAGAGAAACATGATTTCACTAAAAACGTTATAGTTTAAACATGCCTGTTTGTACATGTGTGCAAACACTCAGAGCCTTAAGATAGGGGTTTCACCAATGTGTTTTTTGGTGAGAAACCTTCTATTTCAAGATTCTGTGCGTTTTCAGACAAGTACAATATGTATTTATAGTGTTTCTGATGAAATCCCTCCTTTTAATGCATTTTCTCACAGAAAACGAGTCTCTCGCCATGGGAACATGGCTTTTTTGAAAAAGCATATTCTGGTCGAGAAATCGTGTTTTAAGCAATAAAAACGACTCCCGGCCTTATTTAGTTCACATTTGTACTTTTGCTAAGCTAGCCCGTATTCATAACGCACTAAACCTTTTTATCGCGTTAAACGCCTTTTTTCGACGAGAAAAGCACATTTTCATCAAAAACAAACAAAACAAGAAAAATGAATCTATTCAACAAGTCTGCAACACGTCCTTAAGAGTTACATGATTTCACCCAATGTCAATGTGTAATTTCTCCAGTTCTGATCATTTTTTAGGTTGTTGGTAGCTTGGTCAATGCCAAAACACAGTCAGATCTTTTTATGGCTTTAAACGCGTTTTCTCCTCGAGAGAAACATGATTTCACTAAAAACGTTATAGTTTAAACATGCCTGTTTGTACATGTGTGCAAACACTCAGAGCCTTAAGATAGGGGTTTCACCAATGTGTTTTTTGGTGAGAAACCTTCTATTTCAAGGTTCTGTGCGTTTTCAGACAAGTACAATATGTATTTATAGTGTTTCTGATGAAATCCCTCCTTTTAATGCATTTTCTCACAGAAAACGAGTCTCTCGCCATGGGAACATGGCTTTTTTGAAAAAGCATATTCTGGTCGAGAAATCGTGTTTTAAGCAATAAAAACGACTCCCGGCCTTATTTAGTTCACATTTGTACTTTTGCTAAGCTAGCCCGTATTCATAACGCACTAAACCTTTTTATCGCGTTAAACGCCTTTTTTCGACGAGAAAAGCACATTTTCATCAAAAACAAACAAAACAAGAAAAATGAATCTATTCAACAAGTCTGCAACACGTCCTTAAGAGTTACATGATTTCACCCAATGTCAATGTGTAATTTCTCCAGTTCTGATCATTTTTTAGGTTGTTGGTAGCTTGGTCAATGCCAAAACACAGTCAGATCTTTTTATGGCTTTAAACGCGTTTTCTCCTCGAGAGAAACATGATTTCACTAAAAACGTTATAGTTTAAACATGCCTGTTTGTACATGTGTGCAAACACTCAGAGCCTTAAGATAGGGGTTTCACCAATGTGTTTTTTGGTGAGAAACCTTCTATTTCAAGGTTCTGTGCGTTTTCAGACAAGTACAATATGTATTTATAGTGTTTCTGATGAAATCCCTCCTTTTAATGCATTTTCTCACAGAAAACGAGTCTCTCGCCATGGGAACATGGCTTTTTTGAAAAAGCATATTCTGGTCGAGAAATCGTGTTTTAAGCAATAAAAACGACTCCCGGCCTTATTTAGTTCACATTTGTACTTTTGGTAAGCTAGCCCGTATTCATAACGCACTAAACCTTTTTATCGCGTTAAACGCCTTTTCTCGACGAGAAAAGCACAATTTCATCAAAAACAAACAAAACAAGAAAAATGAATCTATTCAACAAGTCTGCAACACGTCCTTAAGAGTTACATGATTTCACCCAATGTCAATGTGTAATTTCTCCAGTTCTGATCATTTTTTAGGTTGTTGGTAGCTTGGTCAATGCCAAAACACAGTGAGATCTTTTTATGGCTTTAAACGCGTTTTCTCCTCGAGAGAAACATGATTTCACTAAAAACGTTATAGTTTAAACATGCCTGTTTGTACATGTGTGCAAACACTCAGAGCCTTAAGATAGGGGTTTCACCAATGTGTTTTTTGGTGAGAAACCTTCTATTTCAAGATTCTGTGCGTTTTCAGACAAGTACAATATGTATTTATAGTGTTTCTGATGAAATCCCTCCTTTTAATGCATTTTCTCACAGAAAACGAGTCTCTCGCCATGGGAACATGGCTTTTTTGAAAAAGCATATTCTGGTCGAGAAATCGTGTTTTAAGCAATAAAAACGACTCCCGGCCTTATTTAGTTCACATTTGTACTTTTGCTAAGCTAGCCCGTATTCATAACGCACTAAACCTTTTTATCGCGTTAAACGCCTTTTTTCGACGAGAAAAGCACATTTTCATCAAAAACAAACAAAACAAGAAAAATGAATCTATTCAACAAGTCTGCAACACGTCCTTAAGAGTTACATGATTTCACCCAATGTCAATGTGTAATTTCTCCAGTTCTGATCATTTTTTAGGTTGTTGGTAGCTTGGTCAATGCCAAAACACAGTCAGATCTTTTTATGGCTTTAAACGCGTTTTCTCCTCGAGAGAAACATGATTTCACTAAAAACGTTATAGTTTAAACATGCCTGTTTGTACATGTGTGCAAACACTCAGAGCCTTAAGATAGGGGTTTCACCAATGTGTTTTTTGGTGAGAAACCTTCTATTTCAAGGTTCTGTGCGTTTTCAGACAAGTACAATATGTATTTATAGTGTTTCTGATGAAATCCCTCCTTTTAATGCATTTTCTCACAGAAAACGAGTCTCTCGCCATGGGAACATGGCTTTTTTGAAAAAGCATATTCTGGTCGAGAAATCGTGTTTTAAGCAATAAAAACGACTCCCGGCCTTATTTAGTTCACATTTGTACTTTTGCTAAGCTAGCCCGTATTCATAACGCACTAAACCTTTTTATCGCGTTAAACGCCTTTTCTCGACGAGAAAAGCACAATTTCATCAAAAACAAACAAAACAAGAAAAATGAATCTATTCAACAAGTCTGCAACACGTCCTTAAGAGTTATATGATTTCACCCATTGTCAATGTGTAATTTCTCCAGTTCTGATCATTTTTTAGGTTGTTGGTAGCTTGGTCAATGCCAAAACACAGCGAGATCTTTTTATGGCTTTAAACGCGTTTTCTCCCCGAGAGAAACATGATTTCACTAAAAACGTTATAGTTTAAACATGCCTGTTTGTACATGTGTGCAAACACTCAGAGCCTTAAGATAGGGGTTTCACCAATGTGTTTTTTGGTGAGAAACCTTCTATTTCAAGGTTCTGTGCGTTTTCAGACAAGTACAATATGTATTTATAGTGTTTCTGATGAAATCCCTCCTTTTAATGCATTTTCTCACAGAAAACGAGTCTCTCGCCATGGGAACATGGCTTTTTTGAAAAAGCATATTCTGGTCGAGAAATCGTGTTTTAAGCAATAAAAACGACTCCCGGCCTTATTTAGTTCACATTTGTACTTTTGCTAAGCTAGCCCGTATTCATAACGCACTAAACCTTTTTATCGCGTTAAACGCCTTTTCTCGACGAGAAAAGCACAATTTCATCAAAAACAAACAAAACAAGAAAAATGAATCTATTCAACAAGTCTGCAACACGTCCTTAAGAGTTACATGATTTCACCCAATGTCAATGTGTAATTTCTCCAGTTCTGATCATTTTTTAGGTTGTTGGTAGCTTGGTCAATGCCAAAACACAGTGAGATCTTTTTATGGCTTTAAACGCGTTTTCTCCTCGAGAGAAACATGATTTCACTAAAAACGTTATAGTTTAAATATGCCTGTTTGTACATGTGTGCAAACACTCAGAGCCTTAAGATAGGGGTTTCACCAATGTGTTTTTTGGTGAGAAACCTTCTATTTCAAGGTTCTGTGCGTTTTCAGACAAGTACAATATGTATTTATAGTGTTTCTGATGAAATCCCTCCTTTTAATGCATTTTCTCACAGAAAACGAGTCTCTCGCCATGGGAACATGGCTTTTTTGAAAAAGCATATTCTGGTCGAGAAATCGTGTTTTAAGCAATAAAAACGACTCCCGGCCTTATTTAGTTCACATTTGTACTTTTGCTAAGCTAGCCCGTATTCATAACGCACTAAACCTTTTTATCGCGTTAAACGCCTTTTCTCGACGAGAAAAGCACAATTTCATCAAAAACAAACAAAACAAGAAAAATGAATCTATTCAACAAGTCTGCAACACGTCCTTAAGAGTTATATGATTTCACCCAATGTCAATGTGTAATTTCTCCAGTTCTGATCATTTTTTAGGTGGTTGGTAGCTTGGTCAATGCCAAAACACAGCGAGATCTTTTTATGGCTTTAAACGCGTTTTCTCCTCGGGAGAAACATGATTTCACTAAAAACGTTATAGTTTAAACATGCCTGTTTGTACATGTGTGCAAACACTCAGAGCCTTAAGATAGGGGTTTCACCAATGTGTTTTTTGGTGAGAAACCTTCTATTTCAAGGTTCTGTGCGTTTTCAGACAAGTACAATATGTATTTATAGTGTTTCTGATGAAATCCCTCCTTTTAATGCATTTTCTCACAGAAAACGAGTCTCTCGCCATGGGAACATGGCTTTTTTGAAAAAGCATATTCTGGTCGAGAAATCGTGTTTTAAGCAATAAAAACGACTCCCGGCCTTATTTAGTTCACATTTGTACTTTTGGTAAGCTAGCCCGTATTCATAACGCACTAAACCTTTTTATCGCGTTAAACGCCTTTTCTCGACGAGAAAAGCACAATTTCATCAAAAACAAACAAAACAAGAAAAATGAATCTATTCAACAAGTCTGCAACACGTCCTTAAGAGTTACATGATTTCACCCAATGTCAATGTGTAATTTCTCCAGTTCTGATCATTTTTTAGGTTGTTGGTAGCTTGGTCAATGCCAAAACACAGTGAGATCTTTTTATGGCTTTAAACGCGTTTTCTCCTCGAGAGAAACATGATTTCACTAAAAACGTTATAGTTTAAACATGCCTGTTTGTACATGTGTGCAAACACTCAGAGCCTTAAGATAGGGGTTTCACCAATGTGTTTTTTGGTGAGAAACCTTCTATTTCAAGATTCTGTGCGTTTTCAGACAAGTACAATATGTATTTATAGTGTTTCTGATGAAATCCCTCCTTTTAATGCATTTTCTCACAGAAAACGAGTCTCTCGCCATGGGAACATGGCTTTTTTGAAAAAGCATATTCTGGTCGAGAAATCGTGTTTTAAGCAATAAAAACGACTCCCGGCCTTATTTAGTTCACATTTGTACTTTTGCTAAGCTAGCCCGTATTCATAACGCACTAAACCTTTTTATCGCGTTAAACGCCTTTTTTCGACGAGAAAAGCACATTTTCATCAAAAACAAACAAAACAAGAAAAATGAATCTATTCAACAAGTCTGCAACACGTCCTTAAGAGTTACATGATTTCACCCAATGTCAATGTGTAATTTCTCCAGTTCTGATCATTTTTTAGGTTGTTGGTAGCTTGGTCAATGCCAAAACACAGTGAGATCTTTTTATGGCTTTAAACGCGTTTTCTCCTCGAGAGAAACATGATTTCACTAAAAACGTTATAGTTTAAACATGCCTGTTTGTACATGTGTGCAAACACTCAGAGCCTTAAGATAGGGGTTTCACCAATGTGTTTTTTGGTGAGAAACCTTCTATTTCAAGGTTCTGTGCGTTTTCAGACAAGTACAATATGTATTTATAGTGTTTCTGATGAAATCCCTCCTTTTAATGCATTTTCTCACAGAAAACGAGTCTCTCGCCATGGGAACATGGCTTTTTTGAAAAAGCATATTCTGGTCGAGAAATCGTGTTTTAAGCAATAAAAACGACTCCCGGCCTTATTTAGTTCACATTTGTACTTTTGGTAAGCTAGCCCGTATTCATAACGCACTAAACCTTTTTATCGCGTTAAACGCCTTTTCTCGACGAGAAAAGCACAATTTCATCAAAAACAAACAAAACAAGAAAAATGAATCTATTCAACAAGTCTGCAACACGTCCTTAAGAGTTACATGATTTCACCCAATGTCAATGTGTAATTTCTCCAGTTCTGATCATTTTTTAGGTTGTTGGTAGCTTGGTCAATGCCAAAACACAGTGAGATCTTTTTATGGCTTTAAACGCGTTTTCTCCTCGAGAGAAACATGATTTCACTAAAAACGTTATAGTTTAAACATGCCTGTTTGTACATGTGTGCAAACACTCAGAGCCTTAAGATAGGGGTTTCACCAATGTGTTTTTTGGTGAGAAACCTTCTATTTCAAGATTCTGTGCGTTTTCAGACAAGTACAATATGTATTTATAGTGTTTCTGATGAAATCCCTCCTTTTAATGCATTTTCTCACAGAAAACGAGTCTCTCGCCATGGGAACATGGCTTTTTTGAAAAAGCATATTCTGGTCGAGAAATCGTGTTTTAAGCAATAAAAACGACTCCCGGCCTTATTTAGTTCACATTTGTACTTTTGCTAAGCTAGCCCGTATTCATAACGCACTAAACCTTTTTATCTCGTTAAACGCCTTTTTTCGACGAGAAAAGCACATTTTCATCAAAAACAAACAAAACAAGAAAAATGAATCTATTCAACAAGTCTGCAACACGTCCTTAAGAGTTACATGATTTCACCCAATGTCAATGTGTAATTTCTCCAGTTCTGATCATTTTTTAGGTTGTTGGTAGCTTGGTCAATGCCAAAACACAGTCAGATCTTTTTATGGCTTTAAACGCGTTTTCTCCTCGAGAGAAACATGATTTCACTAAAAACGTTATAGTTTAAACATGCCTGTTTGTACATGTGTGCAAACACTCAGAGCCTTAAGATAGGGGTTTCACCAATGTGTTTTTTGGTGAGAAACCTTCTATTTCAAGGTTCTGTGCGTTTTCAGACAAGTACAATATGTATTTATAGTGTTTCTGATGAAATCCCTCCTTTTAATGCATTTTCTCACAGAAAACGAGTCTCTCGCCATGGGAACATGGCTTTTTTGAAAAAGCATATTCTGGTCGAGAAATCGTGTTTTAAGCAATAAAAACGACTCCCGGCCTTATTTAGTTCACATTTGTACTTTTGGTAAGCTAGCCCGTATTCATAACGCACTAAACCTTTTTATCGCGTTAAACGCCTTTTCTCGACGAGAAAAGCACAATTTCATCAAAAACAAACAAAACAAGAAAAATGAATCTATTCAACAAGTCTGCAACACGTCCTTAAGAGTTATATGATTTCACCCATTGTCAATGTGTAATTTCTCCAGTTCTGATCATTTTTTAGGTTGTTGGTAGCTTGGTCAATGCCAAAACACAGCGAGATCTTTTTATGGCTTTAAACGCGTTTTCTCCCCGAGAGAAACATGATTTCACTAAAAACGTTATAGTTTAAACATGCCTGTTTGTACATGTGTGCAAACACTCAGAGCCTTAAGATAGGGGTTTCACCAATGTGTTTTTTGGTGAGAAACCTTCTATTTCAAGGTTCTGTGCGTTTTCAGACAAGTACAATATGTATTTATAGTGTTTCTGATGAAATCCCTCCTTTTAATGCATTTTCTCACAGAAAACGAGTCTCTCGCCATGGGAACATGGCTTTTTTGAAAAAGCATATTCTGGTCGAGAAATCGTGTTTTAAGCAATAAAAACGACTCCCGGCCTTATTTAGTTCACATTTGTACTTTTGCTAAGCTAGCCCGTATTCATAACGCACTAAACCTTTTTATCGCGTTAAACGCCTTTTCTCGACGAGAAAAGCACAATTTCATCAAAAACAAACAAAACAAGAAAAATGAATCTATTCAACAAGTCTGCAACACGTCCTTAAGAGTTACATGATTTCACCCAATGTCAATGTGTAATTTCTCCAGTTCTGATCATTTTTTAGGTTGTTGGTAGCTTGGTCAATGCCAAAACACAGTGAGATCTTTTTATGGCTTTAAACGCGTTTTCTCCTCGAGAGAAACATGATTTCACTAAAAACGTTATAGTTTAAACATGCCTGTTTGTACATGTGTGCAAACACTCAGAGCCTTAAGATAGGGGTTTCACCAATGTGTTTTTTGGTGAGAAACCTTCTATTTCAAGATTCTGTGCGTTTTCAGACAAGTACAATATGTATTTATAGTGTTTCTGATGAAATCCCTCCTTTTAATGCATTTTCTCACAGAAAACGAGTCTCTCGCCATGGGAACATGGCTTTTTTGAAAAAGCATATTCTGGTCGAGAAATCGTGTTTTAAGCAATAAAAACGACTCCCGGCCTTATTTAGTTCACATTTGTACTTTTGCTAAGCTAGCCCGTATTCATAACGCACTAAACCTTTTTATCGCGTTAAACGCCTTTTTTCGACGAGAAAAGCACATTTTCATCAAAAACAAACAAAACAAGAAAAATGAATCTATTCAACAAGTCTGCAACACGTCCTTAAGAGTTACATGATTTCACCCAATGTCAATGTGTAATTTCTCCAGTTCTGATCATTTTTTAGGTTGTTGGTAGCTTGGTCAATGCCAAAACACAGTGAGATCTTTTTATGGCTTTAAACGCGTTTTCTCCTCGAGAGAAACATGATTTCACTAAAAACGTTATAGTTTAAACATGCCTGTTTGTACATGTGTGCAAACACTCAGAGCCTTAAGATAGGGGTTTCACCAATGTGTTTTTTGGTGAGAAACCTTCTATTTCAAGGTTCTGTGCGTTTTCAGACAAGTACAATATGTATTTATAGTGTTTCTGATGAAATCCCTCCTTTTAATGCATTTTCTCACAGAAAACGAGTCTCTCGCCATGGGAACATGGCTTTTTTGAAAAAGCATATTCTGGTCGAGAAATCGTGTTTTAAGCAATAAAAACGACTCCCGGCCTTATTTAGTTCACATTTGTACTTTTGGTAAGCTAGCCCGTATTCATAACGCACTAAACCTTTTTATCGCGTTAAACGCCTTTTCTCGACGAGAAAAGCACAATTTCATCAAAAACAAACAAAACAAGAAAAATGAATCTATTCAACAAGTCTGCAACACGTCCTTAAGAGTTATATGATTTCACCCAATGTCAATGTGTAATTTCTCCAGTTCTGATCATTTTTTAGGTTGTTGGTAGCTTGGTCAATGCCAAAACACAGTGAGATCTTTTTATGGCTTTAAACGCGTTTTCTCCTCGAGAGAAACATGATTTCACTAAAAACGTTATAGTTTAAACATGCCTGTTTGTACATGTGTGCAAACACTCAGAGCCTTAAGATAGGGGTTTCACCAATGTGTTTTTTGGTGAGAAACCTTCTATTTCAAGATTCTGTGCGTTTTCAGACAAGTACAATATGTATTTATAGTGTTTCTGATGAAATCCCTCCTTTTAATGCATTTTCTCACAGAAAACGAGTCTCTCGCCATGGGAACATGGCTTTTTTGAAAAAGCATATTCTGGTCGAGAAATCGTGTTTTAAGCAATAAAAACGACTCCCGGCCTTATTTAGTTCACATTTGTACTTTTGCTAAGCTAGCCCGTATTCATAACGCACTAAACCTTTTTATCTCGTTAAACGCCTTTTTTCGACGAGAAAAGCACATTTTCATCAAAAACAAACAAAACAAGAAAAATGAATCTATTCAACAAGTCTGCAACACGTCCTTAAGAGTTACATGATTTCACCCAATGTCAATGTGTAATTTCTCCAGTTCTGATCATTTTTTAGGTTGTTGGTAGCTTGGTCAATGCCAAAACACAGTCAGATCTTTTTATGGCTTTAAACGCGTTTTCTCCTCGAGAGAAACATGATTTCACTAAAAACGTTATAGTTTAAACATGCCTGTTTGTACATGTGTGCAAACACTCAGAGCCTTAAGATAGGGGTTTCACCAATGTGTTTTTTGGTGAGAAACCTTCTATTTCAAGGTTCTGTGCGTTTTCAGACAAGTACAATATGTATTTATAGTGTTTCTGATGAAATCCCTCCTTTTAATGCATTTTCTCACAGAAAACGAGTCTCTCGCCATGGGAACATGGCTTTTTTGAAAAAGCATATTCTGGTCGAGAAATCGTGTTTTAAGCAATAAAAACGACTCCCGGCCTTATTTAGTTCACATTTGTACTTTTGGTAAGCTAGCCCGTATTCATAACGCACTAAACCTTTTTATCGCGTTAAACGCCTTTTCTCGACGAGAAAAGCACAATTTCATCAAAAACAAACAAAACAAGAAAAATGAATCTATTCAACAAGTCTGCAACACGTCCTTAAGAGTTATATGATTTCACCCATTGTCAATGTGTAATTTCTCCAGTTCTGATCATTTTTTAGGTTGTTGGTAGCTTGGTCAATGCCAAAACACAGCGAGATCTTTTTATGGCTTTAAACGCGTTTTCTCCCCGAGAGAAACATGATTTCACTAAAAACGTTATAGTTTAAACATGCCTGTTTGTACATGTGTGCAAACACTCAGAGCCTTAAGATAGGGGTTTCACCAATGTGTTTTTTGGTGAGAAACCTTCTATTTCAAGGTTCTGTGCGTTTTCAGACAAGTACAATATGTATTTATAGTGTTTCTGATGAAATCCCTCCTTTTAATGCATTTTCTCACAGAAAACGAGTCTCTCGCCATGGGAACATGGCTTTTTTGAAAAAGCATATTCTGGTCGAGAAATCGTGTTTTAAGCAATAAAAACGACTCCCGGCCTTATTTAGTTCACATTTGTACTTTTGCTAAGCTAGCCCGTATTCATAACGCACTAAACCTTTTTATCGCGTTAAACGCCTTTTCTCGACGAGAAAAGCACAATTTCATCAAAAACAAACAAAACAAGAAAAATGAATCTATTCAACAAGTCTGCAACACGTCCTTAAGAGTTACATGATTTCACCCAATGTCAATGTGTAATTTCTCCAGTTCTGATCATTTTTTAGGTTGTTGGTAGCTTGGTCAATGCCAAAACACAGTGAGATCTTTTTATGGCTTTAAACGCGTTTTCTCCTCGAGAGAAACATGATTTCACTAAAAACGTTATAGTTTAAATATGCCTGTTTGTACATGTGTGCAAACACTCAGAGCCTTAAGATAGGGGTTTCACCAATGTGTTTTTTGGTGAGAAACCTTCTATTTCAAGGTTCTGTGCGTTTTCAGACAAGTACAATATGTATTTATAGTGTTTCTGATGAAATCCCTCCTTTTAATGCATTTTCTCACAGAAAACGAGTCTCTCGCCATGGGAACATGGCTTTTTTGAAAAAGCATATTCTGGTCGAGAAATCGTGTTTTAAGCAATAAAAACGACTCCCGGCCTTATTTAGTTCACATTTGTACTTTTGGTAAGCTAGCCCGTATTCATAACGCACTAAACCTTTTTATCGCGTTAAACGCCTTTTCTCGACGAGAAAAGCACAATTTCATCAAAAACAAACAAAAAAAGAAAAATGAATCTATTCAACAAGTCTGCAACACGTCCTTAAGAGTTATATGATTTCACCCAATGTCAATGTGTAATTTCTCCAGTTCTGATCATTTTTTAGGTGGTTGGTAGCTTGGTCAATGCCAAAACACAGCGAGATCTTTTTATGGCTTTAAACGCGTTTTCTCCTCGGGAGAAACATGATTTCACTAAAAACGTTATAGTTTAAACATGCCTGTTTGTACATGTGTGCAAACACTCAGAGCCTTAAGATAGGGGTTTCACCAATGTGTTTTTTGGTGAGAAACCTTCTATTTCAAGGTTCTGTGCGTTTTCAGACAAGTACAATATGTATTTATAGTGTTTCTGATGAAATCCCTCCTTTTAATGCATTTTCTCACAGAAAACGAGTCTCTCGCCATGGGAACATGGCTTTTTTGAAAAAGCATATTCTGGTCGAGAAATCGTGTTTTAAGCAATAAAAACGACTCCCGGCCTTATTTAGTTCACATTTGTACTTTTGGTAAGCTAGCCCGTATTCATAACGCACTAAACCTTTTTATCGCGTTAAACGCCTTTTCTCGACGAGAAAAGCACAATTTCATCAAAAACAAACAAAACAAGAAAAATGAATCTATTCAACAAGTCTGCAACACGTCCTTAAGAGTTATATGATTTCACCCAATGTCAATGTGTAATTTCTCCAGTTCTGATCATTTTTTAGGTGGTTGGTAGCTTGGTCAATGCCAAAACACAGCGAGATCTTTTTATGGCTTTAAACGCGTTTTCTCCTCGGGAGAAACATGATTTCACTAAAAACGTTATAGTTTAAACATGCCTGTTTGTACATGTGTGCAAACACTCAGAGCCTTAAGATAGGGGTTTCACCAATGTGTTTTTTGGTGAGAAACCTTCTATTTCAAGGATCTGTGCGTTTTCAGACAAGTACAATATGTATTTATAGTGTTTCTGATGAAATCCCTCCTTTTAATGCATTTTCTCACAGAAAACGAGTCTCTCGCCATGGGAACATGGCTTTTTTGAAAAAGCATATTCTGGTCGAGAAATCGTGTTTTAAGCAATAAAAACGACTCCCGGCCTTATTTAGTTCACATTTGTACTATTGGTAAGCTAGCCCGTATTCATAACGCACTAAACCTTTTTATCGCGTTAAACGCCTTTTCTCGACGAGAAAAGCACAATTTCATCAAAAAAAAACAAAACAAGAAAAATGAATCTATTCAACAAGTCTGCAACACGTCCTTAAGAGTTATATGATTTCACCCAATGTCAATGTGTAATTTCTCCAGTTCTGATCATTTTTTAGGTGGTTGGTAGCTTTGTCAATGCCAAAACACAGCGAGATCTTTTTATGGCTTTAAACGCGTTTTCTCCTCGGGAGAAACATGATTTCACTAAAAACGTTATAGTTTAAACATGCCTGTTTGTACATGTGTGCAAACACTCAGAGCCTTAAGATAGGGGTTTCACCAATGTGTTTTTTGGTGAGAAACCTTCTATTTCAAGGTTCTGTGCGTTTTCAGACAAGTACAATATGTATTTATAGTGTTTCTGATGAAATCCCTCCTTTTAATGCATTTTCTCACAGAAAACGAGTCTCTCGCCATGGGAACATGGCTTTTTTGAAAAAGCATATTCTGGTCGAGAAATCGTGTTTTAAGCAATAAAAACGACTCCCGGCCTTATTTAGTTCACATTTGTACTTTTGCTAAGCTAGCCCGTATTCATAACGCACTAAACCTTTTTATCTCGTTAAACGCCTTTTTTCGACGAGAAAAGCACATTTTCATCAAAAACAAACAAAACAAGAAAAATGAATCTATTCAACAAGTCTGCAACACGTCCTTAAGAGTTACATGATTTCACCCAATGTCAATGTGTAATTTCTCCAGTTCTGATCATTTTTTAGGTTGTTGGTAGCTTGGTCAATGCCAAAACACAGTGAGATCTTTTTATGGCTTTAAACGCGTTTTCTCCTCGAGAGAAACATGATTTCACTAAAAACGTTATAGTTTAAACATGCCTGTTTGTACATGTGTGCAAACACTCAGAGCCTTAAGATAGGGGTTTCACCAATGTGTTTTTTGGTGAGAAACCTTCTATTTCAAGGTTCTGTGCGTTTTCAGACAAGTACAATATGTATTTATAGTGTTTCTGATGAAATCCCTCCTTTTAATGCATTTTCTCACAGAAAACGAGTCTCTCGCCATGGGAACATGGCTTTTTTGAAAAAGCATATTCTGGTCGAGAAATCGTGTTTTAAGCAATAAAAACGACTCCCGGCCTTATTTAGTTCACATTTGTACTTTTGGTAAGCTAGCCCGTATTCATAACGCACTAAACCTTTTTATCGCGTTAAACGCCTTTTCTCGACGAGAAAAGCACAATTTCATCAAAAACAAACAAAACAAGAAAAATGAATCTATTCAACAAGTCTGCAACACGTCCTTAAGAGTTATATGATTTCACCCATTGTCAATGTGTAATTTCTCCAGTTCTGATCATTTTTTAGGTGGTTGGTAGCTTGGTCAATGCCAAAACACAGCGAGATCTTTTTATGGCTTTAAACGCGTTTTCTCCCCGAGAGAAACATGATTTCACTAAAAACGTTATAGTTTAAACATGCCTGTTTGTACATGTGTGCAAACACTCAGAGCCTTAAGATAGGGGTTTCACCAATGTGTTTTTTGGTGAGAAACCTTCTATTTCAAGGTTCTGTGCGTTTTCAGACAAGTACAATATGTATTTATAGTGTTTCTGATGAAATCCCTCCTTTTAATGCATTTTCTCACAGAAAACGAGTCTCTCGCCATGGGAACATGGCTTTTTTGAAAAAGCATATTCTGGTCGAGAAATCGTGTTTTAAGCAATAAAAACGACTCCCGGCCTTATTTAGTTCACATTTGTACTTTTGGTAAGCTAGCCCGTATTCATAACGCACTAAACCTTTTTATCGCGTTAAACGCCTTTTCTCGACGAGAAAAGCACAATTTCATCAAAAACAAACAAAACAAGAAAAATGAATCTATTCAACAAGTCTGCAACACGTCCTTAAGAGTTATATGATTTCACCCAATGTCAATGTGTAATTTCTCCAGTTCTGATCATTTTTTAGGTGGTTGGTAGCTTGGTCAATGCCAAAACACAGCGAGATCTTTTTATGGCTTTAAACGCGTTTTCTCCTCGGGAGAAACATGATTTCACTAAAAACGTTATAGTTTAAACATGCCTGTTTGTACATGTGTGCAAACACTCAGAGCCTTAAGATAGGGGTTTCACCAATGTGTTTTTTGGTGAGAAACCTTCTATTTCAAGGTTCTGTGCGTTTTCAGACAAGTACAATATGTATTTATAGTGTTTCTGATGAAATCCCTCCTTTTAATGCATTTTCTCACAGAAAACGAGTCTCTCGCCATGGGAACATGGCTTTTTTGAAAAAGCATATTCTGGTCGAGAAATCGTGTTTTAAGCAATAAAAACGACTCCCGGCCTTATTTAGTTCACATTTGTACTTTTGGTAAGCTAGCCCGTATTCATAACGCACTAAACCTTTTTATCGCGTTAAACGCCTTTTCTCGACGAGAAAAGCACAATTTCATCAAAAACAAACAAAACAAGAAAAATGAATCTATTCAACAAGTCTGCAACACGTCCTTAAGAGTTACATGATTTCACCCAATGTCAATGTGTAATTTCTCCAGTTCTGATCATTTTTTAGGTTGTTGGTAGCTTGGTCAATGCCAAAACACAGTGAGATCTTTTTATGGCTTTAAACGCGTTTTCTCCTCGAGAGAAACATGATTTCACTAAAAACGTTATAGTTTAAACATGCCTGTTTGTACATGTGTGCAAACACTCAGAGCCTTAAGATAGGGGTTTCACCAATGTGTTTTTTGGTGAGAAACCTTCTATTTCAAGATTCTGTGCGTTTTCAGACAAGTACAATATGTATTTATAGTGTTTCTGATGAAATCCCTCCTTTTAATGCATTTTCTCACAGAAAACGAGTCTCTCGCCATGGGAACATGGCTTTTTTGAAAAAGCATATTCTGGTCGAGAAATCGTGTTTTAAGCAATAAAAACGACTCCCGGCCTTATTTAGTTCACATTTGTACTTTTGCTAAGCTAGCCCGTATTCATAACGCACTAAACCTTTTTATCGCGTTAAACGCCTTTTTTCGACGAGAAAAGCACATTTTCATCAAAAACAAACAAAACAAGAAAAATGAATCTATTCAACAAGTCTGCAACACGTCCTTAAGAGTTACATGATTTCACCCAATGTCAATGTGTAATTTCTCCAGTTCTGATCATTTTTTAGGTTGTTGGTAGCTTGGTCAATGCCAAAACACAGTGAGATCTTTTTATGGCTTTAAACGCGTTTTCTCCTCGAGAGAAACATGATTTCACTAAAAACGTTATAGTTTAAACATGCCTGTTTGTACATGTGTGCAAACACTCAGAGCCTTAAGATAGGGGTTTCACCAATGTGTTTTTTGGTGAGAAACCTTCTATTTCAAGGTTCTGTGCGTTTTCAGACAAGTACAATATGTATTTATAGTGTTTCTGATGAAATCCCTCCTTTTAATGCATTTTCTCACAGAAAACGAGTCTCTCGCCATGGGAACATGGCTTTTTTGAAAAAGCATATTCTGGTCGAGAAATCGTGTTTTAAGCAATAAAAACGACTCCCGGCCTTATTTAGTTCACATTTGTACTTTTGGTAAGCTAGCCCGTATTCATAACGCACTAAACCTTTTTATCGCGTTAAACGCCTTTTCTCGACGAGAAAAGCACAATTTCATCAAAAACAAACAAAACAAGAAAAATGAATCTATTCAACAAGTCTGCAACACGTCCTTAAGAGTTACATGATTTCACCCAATGTCAATGTGTAATTTCTCCAGTTCTGATCATTTTTTAGGTTGTTGGTAGCTTGGTCAATGCCAAAACACAGTGAGATCTTTTTATGGCTTTAAACGCGTTTTCTCCTCGAGAGAAACATGATTTCACTAAAAACGTTATAGTTTAAACATGCCTGTTTGTACATGTGTGCAAACACTCAGAGCCTTAAGATAGGGGTTTCACCAATGTGTTTTTTGGTGAGAAACCTTCTATTTCAAGATTCTGTGCGTTTTCCGACAAGTACAATATGTATTTATAGTGTTTCTGATGAAATCCCTCCTTTTAATGCATTTTCTCACAGAAAACGAGTCTCTCGCCATGGGAACATGGCTTTTTTGAAAAAGCATATTCTGGTCGAGAAATCGTGTTTTAAGCAATAAAAACGACTCCCGGCCTTATTTAGTTCACATTTGTACTTTTGCTAAGCTAGCCCGTATTCATAACGCACTAAACCTTTTTATCGCGTTAAACGCCTTTTTTCGACGAGAAAAGCACATTTTCATCAAAAACAAACAAAACAAGAAAAATGAATCTATTCAACAAGTCTGCAACACGTCCTTAAGAGTTACATGATTTCACCCAATGTCAATGTGTAATTTCTCCAGTTCTGATCATTTTTTAGGTTGTTGGTAGCTTGGTCAATGCCAAAACACAGTGAGATCTTTTTATGGCTTTAAACGCGTTTTCTCCTCGAGAGAAACATGATTTCACTAAAAACGTTATAGTTTAAACATGCCTGTTTGTACATGTGTGCAAACACTCAGAGCCTTAAGATAGGGGTTTCACCAATGTGTTTTTTGGTGAGAAACCTTCTATTTCAAGGTTCTGTGCGTTTTCAGACAAGTACAATATGTATTTATAGTGTTTCTGATGAAATCCCTCCTTTTAATGCATTTTCTCACAGAAAACGAGTCTCTCGCCATGGGAACATGGCTTTTTTGAAAAAGCATATTCTGGTCGAGAAATCGTGTTTTAAGCAATAAAAACGACTCCCGGCCTTATTTAGTTCACATTTGTACTTTTGCTAAGCTAGCCCGTATTCATAACGCACTAAACCTTTTTATCGCGTTAAACGCCTTTTTTCGACGAGAAAAGCACATTTTCATCAAAAACAAACAAAACACGAAAAATGAATCTATTCAACAAGTCTGCAACACGTCCTTAAGAGTTACATGATTTCACCCAATGTCAATGTGTAATTTCTCCAGTTCTGATCATTTTTTAGGTTGTTGGTAGCTTGGTCAATGCCAAAACACAGTGAGATCTTTTTATGGCTTTAAACGCGTTTTCTCCTCGAGAGAAACATGATTTCACTAAAAACGTTATAGTTTAAACATGCCTGTTTGTACATGTGTGCAAACACTCAGAGCCTTAAGATAGGGGTTTCACCAATGTGTTTTTTGGTGAGAAACCTTCTATTTCAAGGTTCTGTGCGTTTTCAGACAAGTACAATATGTATTTATAGTGTTTCTGATGAAATCCCTCCTTTTAATGCATTTTCTCACAGAAAACGAGTCTCTCGCCATGGGAACATGGCTTTTTTGAAAAAGCATATTCTGGTCGAGAAATCGTGTTTTAAGCAATAAAAACGACTCCCGGCCTTATTTAGTTCACATTTGTACTTTTGCTAAGCTAGCCCGTATTCATAACGCACTAAACCTTTTTATCGCGTTAAACGCCTTTTCTCGACGAGAAAAGCACAATTTCATCAAAAACAAACAAAACAAGAAAAATGAATCTATTCAACAAGTCTGCAACACGTCCTTAAGAGTTACATGATTTCACCCAATGTCAATGTGTAATTTCTCCAGTTCTGATCATTTTTTAGGTTGTTGGTAGCTTGGTCAATGCCAAAACACAGCGAGATCTTTTTATGGCTTTAAACGCGTTTTCTCCTCGGGAGAAACATGATTTCACTAAAAACGTTATAGTTTAAACATGCCTGTTTGTACATGTGTGCAAACACTCAGAGCCTTAAGATAGGGGTTTCACCAATGTGTTTTTTGGTGAGAAACCTTCTATTTCAAGGTTCTGTGCGTTTTCAGACAAGTACAATATGTATTTATAGTGTTTCTGATGAAATCCCTCCTTTTAATGCATTTTCTCACAGAAAACGAGTCTCTCGCCATGGGAACATGGCTTTTTTGAAAAAGCATATTCTGGTCGAGAAATCGTGTTTTAAGCAATAAAAACGACTCCCGGCCTTATTTAGTTCACATTTGTACTTTTGGTAAGCTAGCCCGTATTCATAACGCACTAAACCTTTTTATCGCGTTAAACGCCTTTTCTCGACGAGAAAAGCACAATTTCATCAAAAACAAACAAAACAAGAAAAATGAATCTATTCAACAAGTCTGCAACACGTCCTTAAGAGTTACATGATTTCACCCAATTTCAATGTGTAATTTCTCCAGTTCTGATCATTTTTTAGGTGGTTGGTAGCTTGGTCAATGCCAAAACACAGCGAGATCTTTTTATGGCTTTAAACGCGTTTTCTCCCCAAGAGAAACATGATTTCACTAAAAACGTTATAGTTTAAACATGCCTGTTTGTACATGTGTGCAAACACTCAGAGCCTTAAGATAGGGGTTTCACCAATGTGTTTTTTGGTGAGAAACCTTCTATTTCAAGGTTCTGTGCGTTTTCAGACAAGTACAATATGTATTTATAGTGTTTCTGATGAAATCCCTCCTTTTAATGCATTTTCTCACAGAAAACGAGTCTCTCGCCATGGGAACATGGCTTTTTTGAAAAAGCATATTCTGGTCGAAGAATCGTGTTTTAAGCAATAAAAACGACTCCCGGCCTTATTTAGTTCACATTTGTACTTTTGGTAAGCTAGCCCGTATTCATAACGCACTAAACCTTTTTATCGCGTTAAACGCCTTTTCTCGACGAGAAAAGCACAATTTCATCAAAAACAAACAAAACAAGAAAAATGAATCTATTCAACAAGTCTGCAACACGTCCTTAAGAGTTATATGATTTCACCCAATGTCAATGTGTAATTTCTCCAGTTCTGATCATTTTTTAGGTGGTTGGTAGCTTGGTCAATGCCAAAACACAGCGAGATCTTTTTATGGCTTTAAACGCGTTTTCTCCTCGGGAGAAACATGATTTCACTAAAAACGTTATAGTTTAAACATGCCTGTTTGTACATGTGTGCAAACACTCAGAGCCTTAAGATAGGGGTTTCACCAATGTGTTTTTTAGTGAGAAACCTTCTATTTCAAGGTTCTGTGCGTTTTCAGACAAGTACAATATGTATTTATAGTGTTTCTGATGAAATCCCTCCTTTTAATGCATTTTCTCACAGAAAACGAGTCTCTCGCCATGGGAACATGGCTTTTTTGAAAAAGCATATTCTGGTCGAGAAATCGTGTTTTAAGCAATAAAAACGACTCCCGGCCTTATTTAGTTCACATTTGTACTTTTGCTAAGCTAGCCCGTATTCATAACGCACTAAACCTTTTTATCGCGTTAAACGCCTTTTCTCGACGAGAAAAGCACAATTTCATCAAAAACAAACAAAACAAGAAAAATGAATCTATTCAACAAGTCTGCAACACGTCCTTAAGAGTTACATGATTTCACCCAATGTCAATGTGTAATTTCTCCAGTTCTGATCATTTTTTAGGTTGTTGGTAGCTTGGTCAATGCCAAAACACAGTGAGATCTTTTTATGGCTTTAAACGCGTTTTCTCCTCGAGAGAAACATAATTTCACTAAAAACGTTATAGTTTAAACATGCCTGTTTGTACATGTGTGCAAACACTCAGAGCCTTAAGATAGGGGTTTCACCAATGTGTTTTTTGGTGAGAAACCTTCTATTTCAAGGTTCTGTGCGTTTTCAGACAAGTACAATATGTATTTATAGTGTTTCTGATGAAATCCCTCCTTTTAATGCATTTTCTCACAGAAAACGAGTCTCTTGCCATGGGAACATGGCTTTTTTGAAAAAGCATATTCTGGTCGAGAAATCGTGTTTTAAGCAATAAAAACGACTCCCGGCCTTATTTAGTTCACATTTGTACTTTTGGTAAGCTAGCCCGTATTCATAACGCACTAAACCTTTTTATCGCGTTAAACGCCTTTTCTCGACGAGAAAAGCACATTTTCATTAAACAAACAAAACAAGAAAAATGAATCTATTCAACAAGTCTGCAACACGTCCTTAAGAGTTACATGATTTCACCCAATGTCAATGTGTAATTTCTCCAGTTCTGATCATTTTTTAGGTGGTTGGTAGCTTGGTCAATGCCAAAACACAGTGAGATCTTTTTATGGCTTTAAACGCGTTTTCTCCTCGAGAGAAACATGATTTCACTAAAAACGTTATAGTTTAAACATGCCTGTTTGTACATGTGTGCAAACACTCAGAGCCTTAAGATAGGGGTTTCACCAATGTGTTTTTTGGTGAGAAACCTTCTATTTCAAGATTCTGTGCGTTTTCAGACAAGTACAATATGTATTTATAGTGTTTCTGATGAAATCCCTCCTTTTAATGCATTTTCTCACAGAAAACGAGTCTCTCGCCATGGGAACATGGCTTTTTTGAAAAAGCATATTCTGGTCGAGAAATCGTGTTTTAAGCAATAAAAACGACTCCCGGCCTTATTTAGTTCACATTTGTACTTTTGCTAAGCTAGCCCGTATTCATAACGCACTAAACCTTTTTATCTCGTTAAACGCCTTTTTTCGACGAGAAAAGCACATTTTCATCAAAAACAAACAAAACAAGAAAAATGAATCTATTCAACAAGTCTGCAACACGTCCTTAAGAGTTACATGATTTCACCCAATGTCAATGTGTAATTTCTCCAGTTCTGATCATTTTTTAGGTTGTTGGTAGCTTGGTCAATGCCAAAACACAGTCAGATCTTTTTATGGCTTTAAACGCGTTTTCTCCTCGAGAGAAACATGATTTCACTAAAAACGTTATAGTTTAAACATGCCTGTTTGTACATGTGTGCAAACACTCAGAGCCTTAAGATAGGGGTTTCACCAATGTGTTTTTTGGTGAGAAACCTTCTATTTCAAGGTTCTGTGCGTTTTCAGACAAGTACAATATGTATTTATAGTGTTTCTGATGAAATCCCTCCTTTTAATGCATTTTCTCACAGAAAACGAGTCTCTCGCCATGGGAACATGGCTTTTTTGAAAAAGCATATTCTGGTCGAGAAATCGTGTTTTAAGCAATAAAAACGACTCCCGGCCTTATTTAGTTCACATTTGTACTTTTGGTAAGCTAGCCCGTATTCATAACGCACTAAACCTTTTTATCGCGTTAAACGCCTTTTCTCGACGAGAAAAGCACAATTTCATCAAAAACAAACAAAACAAGAAAAATGAATCTATTCAACAAGTCTGCAACACGTCCTTAAGAGTTATATGATTTCACCCATTGTCAATGTGTAATTTCTCCAGTTCTGATCATTTTTTAGGTTGTTGGTAGCTTGGTCAATGCCAAAACACAGCGAGATCTTTTTATGGCTTTAAACGCGTTTTCTCCCCGAGAGAAACATGATTTCACTAAAAACGTTATAGTTTAAACATGCCTGTTTGTACATGTGTGCAAACACTCAGAGCCTTAAGATAGGGGTTTCACCAATGTGTTTTTTGGTGAGAAACCTTCTATTTCAAGGTTCTGTGCGTTTTCAGACAAGTACAATATGTATTTATAGTGTTTCTGATGAAATCCCTCCTTTTAATGCATTTTCTCACAGAAAACGAGTCTCTCGCCATGGGAACATGGCTTTTTTGAAAAAGCATATTCTGGTCGAGAAATCGTGTTTTAAGCAATAAAAACGACTCCCGGCCTTATTTAGTTCACATTTGTACTTTTGCTAAGCTAGCCCGTATTCATAACGCACTAAACCTTTTTATCGCGTTAAACGCCTTTTCTCGACGAGAAAAGCACAATTTCATCAAAAACAAACAAAACAAGAAAAATGAATCTATTCAACAAGTCTGCAACACGTCCTTAAGAGTTACATGATTTCACCCAATGTCAATGTGTAATTTCTCCAGTTCTGATCATTTTTTAGGTTGTTGGTAGCTTGGTCAATGCCAAAACACAGTGAGATCTTTTTATGGCTTTAAACGCGTTTTCTCCTCGAGAGAAACATGATTTCACTAAAAACGTTATAGTTTAAACATGCCTGTTTGTACATGTGTGCAAACACTCAGAGCCTTAAGATAGGGGTTTCACCAATGTGTTTTTTGGTGAGAAACCTTCTATTTCAAGGCTCTGTGCGTTTTCAGACAAGTACAATATGTATTTATAGTGTTTCTGATGAAATCCCTCCTTTTAATGCATTTTCTCACAGAAAACGAGTCTCTTGCCATGGGAACATGGCTTTTTTGAAAAAGCATATTCTGGTCGAGAAATCGTGTTTTAAGCAATAAAAACGACTCCCGGCCTTATTTAGTTCACATTTGTACTTTTGGTAAGCTAGCCCGTATTCATAACGCACTAAACCTTTTTATCGCGTTAAACGCCTTTTCTCGACGAGAAAAGCACATTTTCATTAAAAAAACAAAACAAGAAAAATGAATCTATTCAACAAGTCTGCAACACGTCCTTAAGAGTTACATGATTTCACCCAATGTCAATGTGTAATTTCTCCAGTTCTGATCATTTTTTAGGTTGTTGGTAGCTTGGTCAATGCCAAAACACAGTGAGATCTTTTTATGGCTTTAAACGCGTTTTCTCCTCGAGAGAAACATGATTTCACTAAAAACGTTATAGTTTAAACATGCCTGTTTGTACATGTGTGCAAACACTCAGAGCCTTAAGATAGGGGTTTCACCAATGTGTTTTTTGGTGAGAAACCTTCTATTTCAAGATTCTGTGCGTTTTCAGACAAGTACAATATGTATTTATAGTGTTTCTGATGAAATCCCTCCTTTTAATGCATTTTCTCACAGAAAACGAGTCTCTCGCCATGGGAACATGGCTTTTTTGAAAAAGCATATTCTGGTCGAGAAATCGTGTTTTAAGCAATAAAAACGACTCCCGGCCTTATTTAGTTCACATTTGTACTTTTGCTAAGCTAGCCCGTATTCATAACGCACTAAACCTTTTTAACGCGTTAAACGCCTTTTTTCGACGAGAAAAGCACATTTTCATCAAAAACAAACAAAACAAGAAAAATGAATCTATTCAACAAGTCTGCAACACGTCCTTAAGAGTTATATGATTTCACCCATTGTCAATGTGTAATTTCTCCAGTTCTGATCATTTTTTAGGTGGTTGGTAGCTTGGTCAATGCCAAAACACAGCGAGATCTTTTTATGGCTTTAAACGCGTTTTCTCCCCGAGAGAAACACGATTTCACTAAAAACGTTATAGTTTAAACATGCCTGTTTGTACATGTGTGCAAACACTCAGAGCCTTAAGATAGGGGTTTCACCAATGTGTTTTTTGGTGAGAAACCTTCTATTTCAAGGTTCTGTGCGTTTTCAGACAAGTACAATATGTATTTATAGTGTTTCTGATGAAATCCCTCCTTTTAATGCATTTTCTCACAGAAAACGAGTCTCTCGCCATGGGAACATGGCTTTTTTGAAAAAGCATATTCTGGTCGAGAAATCGTGTTTTAAGCAATAAAAACGACTCCCGGCCTTATTTAGTTCACATTTGTACTTTTGGTAAGCTAGCCCGTATTCATAACGCACTAAACCTTTTTATCGCGTTAAACGCCTTTTTTCGACGAGAAAAGCACATTTTCATCAAAAACAAACAAAACAAGAAAAATGAATCTATTCAACAAGTCTGCAACACGTCCTTAAGAGTTACATGATTTCACCCAATGTCAATGTGTAATTTCTCCAGTTCTGATCATTTTTTAGGTTGTTGGTAGCTTGGTCAATGCCAAAACACAGTGAGATCTTTTTATGGCTTTAAACGCGTTTTCTCCTCGAGAGAAACATGATTTCACTAAAAACGTTATAGTTTAAACATGCCTGTTTGTACATGTGTGCAAACACTCAGAGCCTTAAGATAGGGGTTTCACCAATGTGTTTTTTGGTGAGAAACCTTCTATTTCAAGGTTCTGTGCGTTTTCAGACAAGTACAATATGTATTTATAGTGTTTCTGATGAAATCCCTCCTTTTAATGCATTTTCTCACAGAAAACGAGTCTCTTGCCATGGGAACATGGCTTTTTTGAAAAAGCATATTCTGGTCGAGAAATCGTGTTTTAAACAATAAAAACGACTCCCGGCCTTATTTAGTTCACATTTGTACTTTTGGTAAGCTAGCCCGTATTCATAACGCACTAAACCTTTTTATCGCGTTAAACGCCTTTTCTCGACGAGAAAAGCACAATTTCATCAAAAACAAACAAAACAAGAAAAATGAATCTATTCAACAAGTCTGCAACACGTCCTTAAGAGTTACATGATTTCACCCAATGTCAATGTGTAATTTCTCCAGTTCTGATCATTTTTTAGGTTGTTGGTAGCTTGGTCAATGCCAAAACACAGTGAGATCTTTTTATGGCTTTAAACGCGTTTTCTCCTCGAGAGAAACATGATTTCACTAAAAACGTTATAGTTTAAACATGCCTGTTTGTACATGTGTGCAAACACTCAGAGCCTTAAGATAGGGGTTTCACCAATGTGTTTTTTGGTGAGAAACCTTCTATTTCAAGGTTCTGTGCGTTTTCAGACAAGTACAATATGTATTTATAGTGTTTCTGATGAAATCCCTCCTTTTAATGCATTTTCTCACAGAAAACGAGTCTCTCGCCATGGGAACATGGCTTTTTTGAAAAAGCATATTCTGGTCGAGAAATCGTGTTTTAAGCAATAAAAACGACTCCCGGCCTTATTTAGTTCACATTTGTACTTTTGCTAAGCTAGCCCGTATTCATAACGCACTAAACCTTTTTATCGCGTTAAACGCCTTTTCTCGACGAGAAAAGCACATTTTCATTAAACAAACAAAACAAGAAAAATGAATCTATTCAACAAGTCTGCAACACGTCCTTAAGAGTTACATGATTTCACCCAATGTCAATGTGTAATTTCTCCAGTTCTGATCATTTTTTAGGTTGTTGGTAGCTTGGTCAATGCCAAAACACAGTGAGATCTTTTTATGGCTTTAAACGCGTTTTCTCCTCGAGAGAAACATGATTTCACTAAAAACGTTATAGTTTAAACATGCCTGTTTGTACATGTGTGCAAACACTCAGAGCCTTAAGATAGGGGTTTCACCAATGTGTTTTTTGGTGAGAAACCTTCTATTTCAAGATTCTGTGCGTTTTCAGACAAGTACAATATGTATTTATAGTGTTTCTGATGAAATCCCTCCTTTTAATGCATTTTCTCACAGAAAACGAGTCTCTCGCCATGGGAACATGGCTTTTTTGAAAAAGCATATTCTGGTCGAGAAATCGTGTTTTAAGCAATAAAAACGACTCCCGGCCTTATTTAGTTCACATTTGTACTTTTGCTAAGCTAGCCCGTATTCATAACGCACTAAACCTTTTTAACGCGTTAAACGCCTTTTTTCGACGAGAAAAGCACATTTTCATCAAAAACAAACAAAACAAGAAAAATGAATCTATTCAACAAGTCTGCAACACGTCCTTAAGAGTTATATGATTTCACCCATTGTCAATGTGTAATTTCTCCAGTTCTGATCATTTTTTAGGTGGTTGGTAGCTTGGTCAATGCCAAAACACAGCGAGATCTTTTTATGGCTTTAAACGCGTTTTCTCCCCGAGAGAAACATGATTTCACTAAAAACGTTATAGTTTAAACATGCCTGTTTGTACATGTGTGCAAACACTCAGAGCCTTAAGATAGGGGTTTCACCAATGTGTTTTTTGGTGAGAAACCTTCTATTTCAAGGTTCTGTGCGTTTTCAGACAAGTACAATATGTATTTATAGTGTTTCTGATGAAATCCCTCCTTTTAATGCATTTTCTCACAGAAAACGAGTCTCTCGCCATGGGAACATGGCTTTTTTGAAAAAGCATATTCTGGTCGAGAAATCGTGTTTTAAGCAATAAAAACGACTCCCGGCCTTATTTAGTTCACATTTGTACTTTTGGTAAGCTAGCCCGTATTCATAACGCACTAAACCTTTTTATCGCGTTAAACGCCTTTTTTCGACGAGAAAAGCACATTTTCATCAAAAACAAACAAAACAAGAAAAATGAATCTATTCAACAAGTCTGCAACACGTCCTTAAGAGTTACATGATTTCACCCAATGTCAATGTGTAATTTCTCCAGTTCTGATCATTTTTTAGGTTGTTGGTAGCTTGGTCAATGCCAAAACACAGTGAGATCTTTTTATGGCTTTAAACGCGTTTTCTCCTCGAGAGAAACATGATTTCACTAAAAACGTTATAGTTTAAACATGCCTGTTTGTACATGTGTGCAAACACTCAGAGCCTTAAGATAGGGGTTTCACCAATGTGTTTTTTGGTGAGAAACCTTCTATTTCAAGGTTCTGTGCGTTTTCAGACAAGTACAATATGTATTTATAGTGTTTCTGATGAAATCCCTCCTTTTAATGCATTTTCTCACAGAAAACGAGTCTCTCGCCATGGGAACATGGCTTTTTTGAAAAAGCATATTCTGGTCGAGAAATCGTGTTTTAAGCAATAAAAACGACTCCCGGCCTTATTTAGTTCACATTTGTACTTTTGCTAAGCTAGCCCGTATTCATAACGCACTAAACCTTTTTATCGCGTTAAACGCCTTTTTTCGACGAGAAAAGCACATTTTCATCAAAAACAAACAAAACAAGAAAAATGAATCTATTCAACAAGTCTGCAACACGTCCTTAAGAGTTACATGATTTCACCCAATGTCAATGTGTAATTTCTCCAGTTCTGATCATTTTTTAGGTTGTTGGTAGCTTGGTCAATGCCAAAACACAGTGAGATCTTTTTATGGCTTTAAACGCGTTTTCTCCTCGAGAGAAACATGATTTCACTAAAAACGTTATAGTTTAAACATGCCTGTTTGTACATGTGTGCAAACACTCAGAGCCTTAAGATAGGGGTTTCACCAATGTGTTTTTTGGTGAGAAACCTTCTATTTCAAGGTTCTGTGCGTTTTCAGACAAGTACAATATGTATTTATAGTGTTTCTGATGAAATCCCTCCTTTTAATGCATTTTCTCACAGAAAACGAGTCTCTCGCCATGGGAACATGGCTTTTTTGAAAAAGCATATTCTGGTCGAGAAATCGTGTTTTAAGCAATAAAAACGACTCCCGGCCTTATTTAGTTCACATTTGTACTTTTGGTAAGCTAGCCCGTATTCATAACGCACTAAACCTTTTTATCGCGTTAAACGCCTTTTCTCGACGAGAAAAGCACAATTTCATCAAAAACAAACAAAACAAGAAAAATGAATCTATTCAACAAGTCTGCAACACGTCCTTAAGAGTTATATGATTTCACCCATTGTCAATGTGTAATTTCTCCAGTTCTGATCATTTTTTAGGTGGTTGGTAGCTTGGTCAATGCCAAAACACAGCGAGATCTTTTTATGGCTTTAAACGCGTTTTCTCCCCGAGAGAAACATGATTTCACTAAAAACGTTATAGTTTAAACATGCCTGTTTGTACATGTGTGCAAACACTCAGAGCCTTAAGATAGGGGTTTCACCAATGTGTTTTTTGGTGAGAAACCTTCTATTTCAAGGTTCTGTGCGTTTTCAGACAAGTACAATATGTATTTATAGTGTTTCTGATGAAATCCCTCCTTTTAATGCATTTTCTCACAGAAAACGAGTCTCTCGCCATGGGAACATGGCTTTTTTGAAAAAGTATATTCTGGTCGAGAAATCGTGTTTTAAGCAATAAAAACGACTCCCGGCCTTATTTAGTTCACATTTGTACTTTTGGTAAGCTAGCCCGTATTCATAACGCACTAAACCTTTTTATCGCGTTAAACGCCTTTTCTCGACGAGAAAAGCACAATTTCATCAAAAACAAACAAAACAAGAAAAATGAATCTATTCAACAAGTCTGCAACACGTCCTTAAGAGTTATATGATTTCACCCAATGTCAATGTGTAATTTCTCCAGTTCTGATCATTTTTTAGGTGGTTGGTAGCTTGGTCAATGCCAAAACACAGCGAGATCTTTTTATGGCTTTAAACGCGTTTTCTCCTCGGGAGAAACATGATTTCACTAAAAACGTTATAGTTTAAACATGCCTGTTTGTACATGTGTGCAAACACTCAGAGCCTTAAGATAGGGGTTTCACCAATGTGTTTTTTGGTGAGAAACCTTCTATTTCAAGGTTCTGTGCGTTTTCAGACAAGTACAATATGTATTTATAGTGTTTCTGATGAAATCCCTCCTTTTAATGCATTTTCTCACAGAAAACGAGTCTCTCGCCATGGGAACATGGCTTTTTTGAAAAAGCATATTCTGGTCGAGAAATCGTGTTTTAAGCAATAAAAACGACTCCCGGCCTTATTTAGTTCACATTTGTACTTTTGGTAAGCTAGCCCGTATTCATAACGCACTAAACCTTTTTATCGCGTTAAACGCCTTTTCTCGACGAGAAAAGCATATTTTCATCAAAAACAAACAAAACAAGAAAAATGAATCTATTCAACAAGTCTGCAACACGTCCTTAAGAGTTACATGATTTCACCCAATGTCAATGTGTAATTTCTCCAGTTCTGATCATTTTTTAGGTTGTTGGTAGCTTGGTCAATGCCAAAACACAGTGAGATCTTTTTATGGCTTTAAACGCGTTTTCTCCTCGAGAGAAACATGATTTCACTAAAAACGTTATAGTTTAAACATGCCTGTTTGTACATGTGTGCAAACACTCAGAGCCTTAAGATAGGGGTTTCACCAATGTGTTTTTTGGTGAGAAACCTTCTATTTCAAGGTTCTGTGCGTTTTCAGACAAGTACAATATGTATTTATAGTGTTTCTGATGAAATCCCTCCTTTTAATGCATTTTCTCACAGAAAACGAGTCTCTCGCCATGGGAACATGGCTTTTTTGAAAAAGCATATTCTGGTCGAGAAATCGTGTTTTAAGCAATAAAAACGACTCCCGGCCTTATTTAGTTCACATTTGTACTTTTGGTAAGCTAGCCCGTATTCATAACGCACTAAACCTTTTTATCGCGTTAAACGCCTTTTTTCGACGAGAAAAGCACATTTTCATCAAAAACAAACAAAACAAGAAAAATGAATCTATTCAACAAGTCTGCAACACGTCCTTAAGAGTTACATGATTTCACCCAATGTCAATGTGTAATTTCTCCAGTTCTGATCATTTTTTAGGTTGTTGGTAGCTTGGTCAATGCCAAAACACAGTGAGATCTTTTTATGGCTTTAAACGCGTTTTCTCCTCGAGAGAAACATGATTTCACTAAAAACGTTATAGTTTAAACATGCCTGTTTGTACATGTGTGCAAACACTCAGAGCCTTAAGATAGGGGTTTCACCAATGTGTTTTTTGGTGAGAAACCTTCTATTTCAAGGTTCTGTGCGTTTTCAGACAAGTACAATATGTATTTATAGTGTTTCTGATGAAATCCCTCCTTTTAATGCATTTTCTCACAGAAAACGAGTCTCTCGCCATGGGAACATGGCTTTTTTGAAAAAGTATATTCTGGTCGAGAAATCGTGTTTTAAGCAATAAAAACGACTCCCGGCCTTATTTAGTTCACATTTGTACTTTTGGTAAGCTAGCCCGTATTCATAACGCACTAAACCTTTTTATCGCGTTAAACGCCTTTTCTCGACGAGAAAAGCACAATTTCATCAAAAACAAACAAAACAAGAAAAATGAATCTATTCAACAAGTCTGCAACACGTCCTTAAGAGTTATATGATTTCACCCAATGTCAATGTGTAATTTCTCCAGTTCTGATCATTTTTTAGGTGGTTGGTAGCTTGGTCAATGCCAAAACACAGCGAGATCTTTTTATGGCTTTAAACGCGTTTTCTCCTCGGGAGAAACATGATTTCACTAAAAACGTTATAGTTTAAACATGCCTGTTTGTACATGTGTGCAAACACTCAGAGCCTTAAGATAGGGGTTTCACCAATGTGTTTTTTGGTGAGAAACCTTCTATTTCAAGGTTCTGTGCGTTTTCAGACAAGTACAATATGTATTTATAGTGTTTCTGATGAAATCCCTCCTTTTAATGCATTTTCTCACAGAAAACGAGTCTCTCGCCATGGGAACATGGCTTTTTTGAAAAAGCATATTCTGGTCGAGAAATCGTGTTTTAAGCAATAAAAACGACTCCCGGCCTTATTTAGTTCACATTTGTACTTTTGGTAAGCTAGCCCGTATTCATAACGCACTAAACCTTTTTATCGCGTTAAACGCCTTTTCTCGACGAGAAAAGCATATTTTCATCAAAAACAAACAAAACAAGAAAAATGAATCTATTCAACAAGTCTGCAACACGTCCTTAAGAGTTACATGATTTCACCCAATGTCAATGTGTAATTTCTCCAGTTCTGATCATTTTTTAGGTTGTTGGTAGCTTGGTCAATGCCAAAACACAGTGAGATCTTTTTATGGCTTTAAACGCGTTTTCTCCTCGAGAGAAACATGATTTCACTAAAAACGTTATAGTTTAAACATGCCTGTTTGTACATGTGTGCAAACACTCAGAGCCTTAAGATAGGGGTTTCACCAATGTGTTTTTTGGTGAGAAACCTTCTATTTCAAGGTTCTGTGCGTTTTCAGACAAGTACAATATGTATTTATAGTGTTTCTGATGAAATCCCTCCTTTTAATGCATTTTCTCACAGAAAACGAGTCTCTCGCCATGGGAACATGGCTTTTTTGAAAAAGCATATTCTGGTCGAGAAATCGTGTTTTAAGCAATAAAAACGACTCCCGGCCTTATTTAGTTCACATTTGTACTTTTGGTAAGCTAGCCCGTATTCATAACGCACTAAACCTTTTTATCGCGTTAAACGCCTTTTTTCGACGAGAAAAGCACATTTTCATCAAAAACAAACAAAACAAGAAAAATGAATCTATTCAACAAGTCTGCAACACGTCCTTAAGAGTTACATGATTTCACCCAATGTCAATGTGTAATTTCTCCAGTTCTGATCATTTTTTAGGTTGTTGGTAGCTTGGTCAATGCCAAAACACAGTGAGATCTTTTTATGGCTTTAAACGCGTTTTCTCCTCGAGAGAAACATGATTTCACTAAAAACGTTATAGTTTAAACATGCCTGTTTGTACATGTGTGCAAACACTCAGAGCCTTAAGATAGGGGTTTCACCAATGTGTTTTTTGGTGAGAAACCTTCTATTTCAAGGTTCTGTGCGTTTTCAGACAAGTACAATATGTATTTATAGTGTTTCTGATGAAATCCCTCCTTTTAATGCATTTTCTCACAGAAAACGAGTCTCTCGCCATGGGAACATGGCTTTTTTGAAAAAGCATATTCTGGTCGAGAAATCGTGTTTTAAGCAATAAAAACGACTCCCGGCCTTATTTAGTTCACATTTGTACTTTTGGTAAGCTAGCCCGTATTCATAACGCACTAAACCTTTTTATCGCGTTAAACGCCTTTTCTCGACGAGAAAAGCACAATTTCATCAAAAACAAACAAAACAAGAAAAATGAATCTATTCAACAAGTCTGCAACACGTCCTTAAGAGTTACATGATTTCACCCAATGTCAATGTGTAATTTCTCCAGTTCTGATCATTTTTTAGGTTGTTGGTAGCTTGGTCAATGCCAAAACACAGTGAGATCTTTTTATGGCTTTAAACGCGTTTTCTCCTCGAGAGAAACATGATTTCACTAAAAACGTTATAGTTTAAACATGCCTGTTTGTACATGTGTGCAAACACTCAGAGCCTTAAGATAGGGGTTTCACCAATGTGTTTTTTGGTGAGAAACCTTCTATTTCAAGGTTCTGTGCGTTTTCAGACAAGTACAATATGTATTTATAGTGTTTCTGATGAAATCCCTCCTTTTAATGCATTTTCTCACAGAAAACGAGTCTCTTGCCATGGGAACATGGCTTTTTTGAAAAAGCATATTCTGGTCGAGAAATCGTGTTTTAAACAATAAAAACGACTCCCGGCCTTATTTAGTTCACATTTGTACTTTTGGTAAGCTAGCCCGTATTCATAACGCACTAAACCTTTTTATCGCGTTAAACGCCTTTTCTCGACGAGAAAAGCACAATTTCATCAAAAACAAACAAAACAAGAAAAATGAATCTATTCAACAAGTCTGCAACACGTCCTTAAGAGTTACATGATTTCACCCAATGTCAATGTGTAATTTCTCCAGTTCTGATCATTTTTTAGGTGGTTGGTAGCTTGGTCAATGCCAAAACACAGTGAGATCTTTTTATGGCTTTAAACGCGTTTTCTCCTCGAGAGAAACATGATTTCACTAAAAACGTTATAGTTTAAACATGCCTGTTTGTACATGTGTGCAAACACTCAGAGCCTTAAGATAGGGGTTTCACCAATGTGTTTTTTGGTGAGAAACCTTCTATTTCAAGATTCTGTGCGTTTTCAGACAAGTACAATATGTATTTATAGTGTTTCTGATGAAATCCCTCCTTTTAATGCATTTTCTCACAGAAAACGAGTCTCTCGCCATGGGAACATGGCTTTTTTGAAAAAGCATATTCTGGTCGAGAAATCGTGTTTTAAGCAATAAAAACGACTCCCGGCCTTATTTAGTTCACATTTGTACTTTTGCTAAGCTAGCCCGTATTCATAACGCACTAAACCTTTTTATCTCGTTAAACGCCTTTTTTCGACGAGAAAAGCACATTTTCATCAAAAACAAACAAAACAAGAAAAATGAATCTATTCAACAAGTCTGCAACACGTCCTTAAGAGTTACATGATTTCACCCAATGTCAATGTGTAATTTCTCCAGTTCTGATCATTTTTTAGGTTGTTGGTAGCTTGGTCAATGCCAAAACACAGTGAGATCTTTTTATGGCTTTAAACGCGTTTTCTCCTCGAGAGAAACATGATTTCACTAAAAACGTTATAGTTTAAACATGCCTGTTTGTACATGTGTGCAAACACTCAGAGCCTTAAGATAGGGGTTTCACCAATGTGTTTTTTGGTGAGAAACCTTCTATTTCAAGGTTCTGTGCGTTTTCAGACAAGTACAATATGTATTTATAGTGTTTCTGATGAAATCCCTCCTTTTAATGCATTTTCTCACAGAAAACGAGTCTCTCGCCATGGGAACATGGCTTTTTTGAAAAAGCATATTCTGGTCGAGAAATCGTGTTTTAAGCAATAAAAACGACTCCCGGCCTTATTTAGTTCACATTTGTACTTTTGGTAAGCTAGCCCGTATTCATAACGCACTAAACCTTTTTATCGCGTTAAACGCCTTTTCTCGACGAGAAAAGCACAATTTCATCAAAAACAAACAAAACAAGAAAAATGAATCTATTCAACAAGTCTGCAACACGTCCTTAAGAGTTATATGATTTCACCCATTGTCAATGTGTAATTTCTCCAGTTCTGATCATTTTTTAGGTGGTTGGTAGCTTGGTCAATGCCAAAACACAGCGAGATCTTTTTATGGCTTTAAACGCGTTTTCTCCCCGAGAGAAACATGATTTCACTAAAAACGTTATAGTTTAAACATGCCTGTTTGTACATGTGTGCAAACACTCAGAGCCTTAAGATAGGGGTTTCACCAATGTGTTTTTTGGTGAGAAACCTTCTATTTCAAGGTTCTGTGCGTTTTCAGACAAGTACAATATGTATTTATAGTGTTTCTGATGAAATCCCTCCTTTTAATGCATTTTCTCACAGAAAACGAGTCTCTCGCCATGGGAACATGGCTTTTTTGAAAAAGCATATTCTGGTCGAGAAATCGTGTTTTAAGCAATAAAAACGACTCCCGGCCTTATTTAGTTCACATTTGTACTTTTGGTAAGCTAGCCCGTATTCATAACGCACTAAACCTTTTTATCGCGTTAAACGCCTTTTCTCGGCGAGAAAAGCACAATTTCATCAAAAACAAACAAAACAAGAAAAATGAATCTATTCAACAAGTCTGCAACACGTCCTTAAGAGTTACATGATTTCACCCAATGTCAATGTGTAATTTCTCCAGTTCTGATCATTTTTTAGGTGGTTGGTAGCTTGGTCAATGCCAAAACACAGCGAGATCTTTTTATGGCTTTAAACGCGTTTTCTCCCCAAGAGAAACATGATTTCACTAAAAACGTTATAGTTTAAACATGCCTGTTTGTACATGTGTGCAAACACTCAGAGCCTTAAGATAGGGGTTTCACCAATGTGTTTTTTGGTGAGAAACCTTCTATTTCAAGGTTCTGTGCGTTTTCAGACAAGTACAATATGTATTTATAGTGTTTCTGATGAAATCCCTCCTTTTAATGCATTTTCTCACAGAAAACGAGTCTCTCGCCATGGGAACATGGCTTTTTTGAAAAAGCATATTCTGGTCGAGAAATCGTGTTTTAAGCAATAAAAACGACTCCCGGCCTTATTTAGTTCACATTTGTACTTTTGGTAAGCTAGCCCGTATTCATAACGCACTAAACCTTTTTATCGCGTTAAACGCCTTTTCTCGACGAGAAAAGCACAATTTCATCAAAAACAAACAAAACAAGAAAAATGAATCTATTCAACAAGTCTGCAACACGTCCTTAAGAGTTATATGATTTCACCCAATGTCAATGTGTAATTTCTCCAGTTCTGATCATTTTTTAGGTGGTTGGTAGCTTGGTCAATGCCAAAACACAGCGAGATCTTTTTATGGCTTTAAACGCGTTTTCTCCTCGGGAGAAACATGATTTCACTAAAAACGTTATAGTTTAAACATGCCTGTTTGTACATGTGTGCAAACACTCAGAGCCTTAAGATAGGGGTTTCACCAATGTGTTTTTTGGTGAGAAACCTTCTATTTCAAGGTTCTGTGCGTTTTCAGACAAGTACAATATGTATTTATAGTGTTTCTGATGAAATCCCTCCTTTTAATGCATTTTCTCACAGAAAACGAGTCTCTCGCCATGGGAACATGGCTTTTTTGAAAAAGCATATTCTGGTCGAGAAATCGTGTTTTAAGCAATAAAAACGACTCCCGGCCTTATTTAGTTCACATTTGTACTTTTGCTAAGCTAGCCCGTATTCATAACGCACTAAACCTTTTTATCGCGTTAAACGCCTTTTCTCGACGAGAAAAGCACAATTTCATCAAAAACAAACAAAACAAGAAAAATGAATCTATTCAACAAGTCTGCAACACGTCCTTAAGAGTTACATGATTTCACCCAATGTCAATGTGTAATTTCTCCAGTTCTGATCATTTTTTAGGTTGTTGGTAGCTTGGTCAATGCCAAAACACAGTGAGATCTTTTTATGGCTTTAAACGCGTTTTCTCCTCGAGAGAAACATAATTTCACTAAAAACGTTATAGTTTAAACATGCCTGTTTGTACATGTGTGCAAACACTCAGAGCCTTAAGATAGGGGTTTCACCAATGTGTTTTTTGGTGAGAAACCTTCTATTTCAAGGTTCTGTGCGTTTTCAGACAAGTACAATATGTATTTATAGTGTTTCTGATGAAATCCCTCCTTTTAATGCATTTTCTCACAGAAAACGAGTCTCTTGCCATGGGAACATGGCTTTTTTGAAAAAGCATATTCTGGTCGAGAAATCGTGTTTTAAGCAATAAAAACGACTCCCGGCCTTATTTAGTTCACATTTGTACTTTTGGTAAGCTAGCCCGTATTCATAACGCACTAAACCTTTTTATCGCGTTAAACGCCTTTTCTCGACGAGAAAAGCACATTTTCATTAAACAAACAAAACAAGAAAAATGAATCTATTCAACAAGTCTGCAACACGTCCTTAAGAGTTACATGATTTCACCCAATGTCAATGTGTAATTTCTCCAGTTCTGATCATTTTTTAGGTTTGTTGGTAGCTTGGTCAATGCCAAAACACAGTGAGATCTTTTTATGGCTTTAAACGCGTTTTCTCCTCGAGAGAAACATGATTTCACTAAAAACGTTATAGTTTAAACATGCCTGTTTGTACATGTGTGCAAACACTCAGAGCCTTAAGATAGGGGTTTCACCAATGTGTTTTTTGGTGAGAAACCTTCTATTTCAAGGTTCTGTGCGTTTTCAGACAAGTACAATATGTATTTATAGTGTTTCTGATGAAATCCCTCCTTTTAATGCATTTTCTCACAGAAAACGAGTCTCTCGCCATGGGAACATGGCTTTTTTGAAAAAGCATATTCTGGTCAAGAAATCGTGTTTTAAGCAATAAAAACGACTCCCGGCCTTATTTAGTTCACATTTGTACTTTTGGTAAGGTAGCCCGTATTCATAACGCACTAAACCTTTTTATCGCGTTAAACGCCTTTTCTCGACGAGAAAAGCACAATTTCATCAAAAACAAACAAAACAAGAAAAATGAATCTATTCAACAAGTCTGCAACACGTCCTTAAGAGTTACATGATTTCACCCAATGTCAATGTGTAATTTCTCCAGTTCTGATCATTTTTTAGGTTGTTGGTAGCTTGGTCAATGCCAAAACACAGTGAGATCTTTTTATGGCTTTAAACGCGTTTTCTCCTCGAGAGAAACATAATTTCACTAAAAACGTTATAGTTTAAACATGCCTGTTTGTACATGTGTGCAAACACTCAGAGCCTTAAGATAGGGGTTTCACCAATGTGTTTTTTGGTGAGAAACCTTCTATTTCAAGGTTCTGTGCGTTTTCAGACAAGTACAATATGTATTTATAGTGTTTCTGATGAAATCCCTCCTTTTAATGCATTTTCTCACAGAAAACGAGTCTCTTGCCATGGGAACATGGCTTTTTTGAAAAAGCATATTCTGGTCGAGAAATCGTGTTTTAAGCAATAAAAACGACTCCCGGCCTTATTTAGTTCACATTTGTACTTTTGGTAAGCTAGCCCGTATTCATAACGCACTAAACCTTTTTATCGCGTTAAACGCCTTTTCTCGACGAGAAAAGCACATTTTCATTAAACAAACAAAACAAGAAAAATGAATCTATTCAACAAGTCTGCAACACGTCCTTAAGAGTTACATGATTTCACCCAATGTCAATGTGTAATTTCTCCAGTTCTGATCATTTTTTAGGTGGTTGGTAGCTTGGTCAATGCCAAAACACAGTGAGATCTTTTTATGGCTTTAAACGCGTTTTCTCCTCGAGAGAAACATGATTTCACTAAAAACGTTATAGTTTAAACATGCCTGTTTGTACATGTGTGCAAACACTCACAGCCTTAAGATAGGGGTTTCACCAATGTGTTTTTTGGTGAGAAACCTTCTATTTCAAGGTTCTGTGCGTTTTCAGACAAGTACAATATGTATTTATAGTGTTTCTGATGAAATCCCTCCTTTTAATGCATTTTCTCACAGAAAACGAGTCTCTCGCCATGGGAACATGGCTTTTTTGAAAAAGCATATTCTGGTCGAGAAATCGTGTTTTAAGCAATAAAAACGACTCCCGGCCTTATTTAGTTCACATTTGTACTTTTGGTAAGCTAGCCCGTATTCATAACGCACTAAACCTTTTTATCGCGTTAAACGCCTTTTCTCGACGAGAAAAGCATATTTTCATCAAAAACAAACAAAACAAGAAAAATGAATCTATTCAACAAGTCTGCAACACGTCCTTAAGAGTTACATGATTTCACCCAATGTCAATGTGTAATTTCTCCAGTTCTGATCATTTTTTAGGTTGTTGGTAGCTTGGTCAATGCCAAAACACAGTGAGATCTTTTTATGGCTTTAAACGCGTTTTCTCCTCGAGAGAAACATGATTTCACTAAAAACGTTATAGTTTAAACATGCCTGTTTGTACATGTGTGCAAACACTCAGAGCCTTAAGATAGGGGTTTCACCAATGTGTTTTTTGGTGAGAAACCTTCTATTTCAAGGTTCTGTGCGTTTTCAGACAAGTACAATATGTATTTATAGTGTTTCTGATGAAATCCCTCCTTTTAATGCATTTTCTCACAGAAAACGAGTCTCTCGCCATGGGAACATGGCTTTTTTGAAAAAGCATATTCTGGTCGAGAAATCGTGTTTTAAGCAATAAAAACGACTCCCGGCCTTATTTAGTTCACATTTGTACTTTTGGTAAGCTAGCCCGTATTCATAACGCACTAAACCTTTTTATCGCGTTAAACGCCTTTTTTCGACGAGAAAAGCACATTTTCATCAAAAACAAACAAAACAAGAAAAATGAATCTATTCAACAAGTCTGCAACACGTCCTTAAGAGTTACATGATTTCACCCAATGTCAATGTGTAATTTCTCCAGTTCTGATCATTTTTTAGGTTGTTGGTAGCTTGGTCAATGCCAAAACACAGTGAGATCTTTTTATGGCTTTAAACGCGTTTTCTCCTCGAGAGAAACATGATTTCACTAAAAACGTTATAGTTTAAACATGCCTGTTTGTACATGTGTGCAAACACTCAGAGCCTTAAGATAGGGGTTTCACCAATGTGTTTTTTGGTGAGAAACCTTCTATTTCAAGGTTCTGTGCGTTTTCAGACAAGTACAATATGTATTTATAGTGTTTCTGATGAAATCCCTCCTTTTAATGCATTTTCTCACAGAAAACGAGTCTCTTGCCATGGGAACATGGCTTTTTTGAAAAAGCATATTCTGGTCGAGAAATCGTGTTTTAAGCAATAAAAACGACTCCCGGCCTTATTTAGTTCACATTTGTACTTTTGGTAAGCTAGCCCGTATTCATAACGCACTAAACCTTTTTATCGCGTTAAACGCCTTTTCTCGACGAGAAAAGCACAATTTCATCAAAAACAAACAAAACAAGAAAAATGAATCTATTCAACAAGTCTGCAACACGTCCTTAAGAGTTACATGATTTCACCCAATGTCAATGTGTAATTTCTCCAGTTCTGATCATTTTTTAGGTTGTTGGTAGCTTGGTCAATGCCAAAACACAGTGAGATCTTTTTATGGCTTTAAACGCGTTTTCTCCTCGAGAGAAACATGATTTCACTAAAAACGTTATAGTTTAAACATGCCTGTTTGTACATGTGTGCAAACACTCAGAGCCTTAAGATAGGGGTTTCACCAATGTGTTTTTTGGTGAGAAACCTTCTATTTCAAGGTTCTGTGCGTTTTCAGACAAGTACAATATGTATTTATAGTGTTTCTGATGAAATCCCTCCTTTTAATGCATTTTCTCACAGAAAACGAGTCTCTCGCCATGGGAACATGGCTTTTTTGAAAAAGCATATTCTGGTCGAGAAATCGTGTTTTAAGCAATAAAAACGACTCCCGGCCTTATTTAGTTCACATTTGTACTTTTGCTAAGCTAGCCCGTATTCATAACGCACTAAACCTTTTTATCGCGTTAAACGCCTTTTCTCGACGAGAAAAGCACAATTTCATCAAAAACAAACAAAACAAGAAAAATGAATCTATTCAACAAGTCTGCAACACGTCCTTAAGAGTTATATGATTTCACCCAATGTCAATGTGTAATTTCTCCAGTTCTGATCATTTTTTAGGTGGTTGGTAGCTTGGTCAATGCCAAAACACAGCGAGATCTTTTTATGGCTTTAAACGCGTTTTCTCCTCGGGAGAAACATGATTTCACTAAAAACGTTATAGTTTAAACATGCCTGTTTGTACATGTGTGCAAACACTCAGAGCCTTAAGATAGGGGTTTCACCAATGTGTTTTTTGGTGAGAAACCTTCTATTTCAAGGTTCTGTGCGTTTTCAGACAAGTACAATATGTATTTATAGTGTTTCTGATGAAATCCCTCCTTTTAATGCATTTTCTCACAGAAAACGAGTCTCTCGCCATGGGAACATGGCTTTTTTGAAAAAGCATATTCTGGTCGAGAAATCGTGTTTTAAGCAATAAAAACGACTCCCGGCCTTATTTAGTTCACATTTGTACTTTTGGTAAGCTAGCCCGTATTCATAACGCACTAAACCTTTTTATCGCGTTAAACGCCTTTTCTCGACGAGAAAAGCATATTTTCATCAAAAACAAACAAAACAAGAAAAATGAATCTATTCAACAAGTCTGCAACACGTCCTTAAGAGTTACATGATTTCACCCAATGTCAATGTGTAATTTCTCCAGTTCTGATCATTTTTTAGGTTGTTGGTAGCTTGGTCAATGCCAAAACACAGTGAGATCTTTTTATGGCTTTAAACGCGTTTTCTCCTCGAGAGAAACATGATTTCACTAAAAACGTTATAGTTTAAACATGCCTGTTTGTACATGTGTGCAAACACTCAGAGCCTTAAGATAGGGGTTTCACCAATGTGTTTTTTGGTGAGAAACCTTCTATTTCAAGGTTCTGTGCGTTTTCAGACAAGTACAATATGTATTTATAGTGTTTCTGATGAAATCCCTCCTTTTAATGCATTTTCTCACAGAAAACGAGTCTCTCGCCATGGGAACATGGCTTTTTTGAAAAAGCATATTCTGGTCGAGAAATCGTGTTTTAAGCAATAAAAACGACTCCCGGCCTTATTTAGTTCACATTTGTACTTTTGGTAAGCTAGCCCGTATTCATAACGCACTAAACCTTTTTATCGCGTTAAACGCCTTTTCTCGACGAGAAAAGCACAATTTCATCAAAAACAAACAAAACAAGAAAAATGAATCTATTCAACAAGTCTGCAACACGTCCTTAAGAGTTACATGATTTCACCCAATGTCAATGTGTAATTTCTCCAGTTCTGATCATTTTTTAGGTTGTTGGTAGCTTGGTCAATGCCAAAACACAGTGAGATCTTTTTATGGCTTTAAACGCGTTTTCTCCTCGAGAGAAACATGATTTCACTAAAAACGTTATAGTTTAAACATGCCTGTTTGTACATGTGTGCAAACACTCAGAGCCTTAAGATAGGGGTTTCACCAATGTGTTTTTTGGTGAGAAACCTTCTATTTCAAGGTTCTGTGCGTTTTCAGACAAGTACAATATGTATTTATAGTGTTTCTGATGAAATCCCTCCTTTTAATGCATTTTCTCACAGAAAACGAGTCTCTGGCCATGGGAACATGGCTTTTTTGAAAAAGCATATTCTGGTCGAGAAATCGTGTTTTAAGCAATAAAAACGACTCCCGGCCTTATTTAGTTCACATTTGTACTTTTGGTAAGCTAGCCCGTATTCATAACGCACTAAACCTTTTTATCGCGTTAAACGCCTTTTCTCGACGAGAAAAGCACATTTTCATTAAACAAACAAAACAAGAAAAATGAATCTATTCAACAAGTCTGCAACACGTCCTTAAGAGTTACATGATTTCACCCAATGTCAATGTGTAATTTCTCCAGTTCTGATCATTTTTTAGGTGGTTGGTAGCTTGGTCAATGCCAAAACACAGTGAGATCTTTTTATGGCTTTAAACGCGTTTTCTCCTCGAGAGAAACATGATTTCACTAAAAACGTTATAGTTTAAACATGCCTGTTTGTACATGTGTGCAAACACTCAGAGCCTTAAGATAGGGGTTTCACCAATGTGTTTTTTGGTGAGAAACCTTCTATTTCAAGATTCTGTGCGTTTTCAGACAAGTACAATATGTATTTATAGTGTTTCTGATGAAATCCCTCCTTTTAATGCATTTTCTCACAGAAAACGAGTCTCTCGCCATGGGAACATGGCTTTTTTGAAAAAGCATATTCTGGTCGAGAAATCGTGTTTTAAGCAATAAAAACGACTCCCGGCCTTATTTAGTTCACATTTGTACTTTTGCTAAGCTAGCCCGTATTCATAACGCACTAAACCTTTTTATCTCGTTAAACGCCTTTTTTCGACGAGAAAAGCACATTTTCATCAAAAACAAACAAAACAAGAAAAATGAATCTATTCAACAAGTCTGCAACACGTCCTTAAGAGTTACATGATTTCACCCAATGTCAATGTGTAATTTCTCCCGTTCTGATCATTTTTTAGGTGGTTGGTAGCTTGGTCAATGCCAAAACACAGCGAGATCTTTTTATGGCTTTAAACGCGTTTTCTCCCCGAGAGAAACATGATTTCACTAAAAACGTTATAGTTTAAACATTCCTGTTTGTACATGTGTGCAAACACTCAGAGCCTTAAGATAGGGGTTTCACCAATGTGTTTTTTGGTGAGAAACCTTCTATTTCAAGGTTCTGTGCGTTTTCAGACAAGTACAATATGTATTTATAGTGTTTCTGATGAAATCCCTCCTTTTAATGCATTTTCTCACAGAAAACGAGTCTCTCGCCATGGGAACATGGCTTTTTTGAAAAAGCATATTCTGGTCGAGAAATCGTGTTTTAAGCAATAAAAACGACTCCCGGCCTTATTTAGTTCACATTTGTACTTTTGGTAAGCTAGCCCGTATTCATAACGCACTAAACCTTTTTATCGCGTTAAACGCCTTTTCTCGACGAGAAAAGCACAATTTCATCAAAAACAAACAAAACAAGAAAAATGAATCTATTCAACAAGTCTGCAACACGTCCTTAAGAGTTACATGATTTCACCCAATGTCAATGTGTAATTTCTCCAGTTCTGATCATTTTTTAGGTTGTTGGTAGCTTGGTCAATGCCAAAACACAGTGAGATCTTTTTATGGCTTTAAACGCGTTTTCTCCTCGAGAGAATCATGATTTCACTAAAAACGTTATAGTTTAAACATGCCTGTTTGTACATGTGTGCAAACACTCAGAGCCTTAAGATAGGGGTTTCACCAATGTGTTTTTTGGTGAGAAACCTTCTATTTCAAGGTTCTGTGCGTTTTCAGACAAGTACAATATGTATTTATAGTGTTTCTGATGAAATCCCTCCTTTTAATGCATTTTCTCACAGAAAACGAGTCTCTCGCCATGGGAACATGGCTTTTTTGAAAAAGCATATTCTGGTCGAGAAATCGTGTTTTAAGCAATAAAAACGACTCCCGGCCTTATTTAGTTCACATTTGTACTTTTGGTAAGCTAGCCCGTATTCATAACGCACTAAACCTTTTTATCGCGTTAAACGCCTTTTCTCGACGAGAAAAGCACAATTTCATCAAAAACAAACAAAACAAGAAAAATGAATCTATTCAACAAGTCTGCAACACGTCCTTAAGAGTTACATGATTTCACCCAATGTCAATGTGTAATTTCTCCAGTTCTGATCATTTTTTAGGTTGTTGGTAGCTTGGTCAATGCCAAAACACAGTGAGATCTTTTTATGGCTTTAAACGCGTTTTCTCCTCGAGAGAAACATGATTTCACTAAAAACGTTATAGTTTAAACATGCCTGTTTGTACATGTGTGCAAACACTCAGAGCCTTAAGATAGGGGTTTCACCAATGTGTTTTTTGGTGAGAAACCTTCTATTTCAAGGTTCTGTGCGTTTTCAGACAAGTACAATATGTATTTATAGTGTTTCTGATGAAATCCCTCCTTTTAATGCATTTTCTCACAGAAAACGAGTCTCTTGCCATGGGAACATGGCTTTTTTGAAAAAGCATATTCTGGTCGAGAAATCGTGTTTTAAGCAATAAAAACGACTCCCGGCCTTATTTAGTTCACATTTGTACTTTTGGTAAGCTAGCCCGTATTCATAACGCACTAAACCTTTTTATCGCGTTAAACGCCTTTTCTCGACGAGAAAAGCACAATTTCATCAAAAACAAACAAAACAAGAAAAATGAATCTATTCAACAAGTCTGCAACACGTCCTTAAGAGTTACATGATTTCACCCAATGTCAATGTGTAATTTCTCCAGTTCTGATCATTTTTTAGGTTGTTGGTAGCTTGGTCAATGCCAAAACACAGTGAGATCTTTTTATGGCTTTAAACGCGTTTTCTCCTCGAGAGAAACATGATTTCACTAAAAACGTTATAGTTTAAACATGCCTGTTTGTACATGTGTGCAAACACTCAGAGCCTTAAGATAGGGGTTTCACCAATGTGTTTTTTGGTGAGAAACCTTCTATTTCAAGGTTCTGTGCGTTTTCAGACAAGTACAATATGTATTTATAGTGTTTCTGATGAAATCCCTCCTTTTAATGCATTTTCTCACAGAAAACGAGTCTCTCGCCATGGGAACATGGCTTTTTTGAAAAAGCATATTCTGGTCGAGAAATCGTGTTTTAAGCAATAAAAACGACTCCCGGCCTTATTTAGTTCACATTTGTACTTTTGCTAAGCTAGCCCGTATTCATAACGCACTAAACCTTTTTATCTCGTTAAACGCCTTTTTTCGACGAGAAAAGCACATTTTCATCAAAAACAAACAAAACAAGAAAAATGAATCTATTCAACAAGTCTGCAACACGTCCTTAAGAGTTACATGATTTCACCCAATGTCAATGTGTAATTTCTCCAGTTCTGATCATTTTTTAGGTTGTTGGTAGCTTGGTCAATGCCAAAACACAGTGAGATCTTTTTATGGCTTTAAACGCGTTTTCTCCTCGAGAGAAACATGATTTCACTAAAAACGTTATAGTTTAAACATGCCTGTATGTACATGTGTGCAAACACTCAGAGCCTTAAGATAGGGGTTTCACCAATGTGTTTTTTGGTGAGAAACCTTCTATTTCAAGGTTCTGTGCGTTTTCAGACAAGTACAATATGTATTTATAGTGTTTCTGATGAAATCCCTCCTTTTAATGCATTTTCTCACAGAAAACGAGTCTCTCGCCATGGGAACATGGCTTTTTTGAAAAAGCATATTCTGGTCGAGAAATCGTGTTTTAAGCAATAAAAACGACTCCCGGCCTTATTTAGTTCACATTTGTACTTTTGGTAAGCTAGCCCGTATTCATAACGCACTAAACCTTTTTATCGCGTTAAACGCCTTTTCTCGACGAGAAAAGCACAATTTCATCAAAAACAAACAAAACAAGAAAAATGAATCTATTCAACAAGTCTGCAACACGTCCTTAAGAGTTATATGATTTCACCCATTGTCAATGTGTAATTTCTCCAGTTCTGATCATTTTTTAGGTGGTTGGTAGCTTGGTCAATGCCAAAACACAGCGAGATCTTTTTATGGCTTTAAACGCGTTTTCTCCCCGAGAGAAACATGATTTCACTAAAAACGTTATAGTTTAAACATGCCTGTTTGTACATGTGTGCAAACACTCAGAGCCTTAAGATAGGGGTTTCACCAATGTGTTTTTTGGTGAGAAACCTTCTATTTCAAGGTTCTGTGCGTTTTCAGACAAGTACAATATGTATTTATAGTGTTTCTGATGAAATCCCTCCTTTTAATGCATTTTCTCACAGAAAACGAGTCTCTCGCCATGGGAACATGGCTTTTTTGAAAAAGCATAGTCTGGTCGAGAAATCGTGTTTTAAGCAATAAAAACGACTCCCGGCCTTATTTAGTTCACATTTGTACTTTTGGTAAGCTAGCCCGTATTCATAACGCACTAAACCTTTTTATCGCGTTAAACGCCTTTTCTCGACGAGAAAAGCACAATTTCATCAAAAACAAACAAAACAAGAAAAATGAATCTATTCAACAAGTCTGCAACACGTCCTTAAGAGTTATATGATTTCACCCAATGTCAATGTGTAATTTCTCCAGTTCTGATCATTTTTTAGGTGGTTGGTAGCTTGGTCAATGCCAAAACACAGCGAGATCTTTTTATGGCTTTAAACGCGTTTTCTCCTCGGGAGAAACATGATTTCACTAAAAACGTTATAGTTTAAACATGCCTGTTTGTACATGTGTGCAAACACTCAGAGCCTTAAGATAGGGGTTTCACCAATGTGTTTTTTGGTGAGAAACCTTCTATTTCAAGGTTCTGTGCGTTTTCAGACAAGTACAATATGTATTTATAGTGTTTCTGATGAAATCCCTCCTTTTAATGCATTTTCTCACAGAAAACGAGTCTCTCGCCATGGGAACATGGCTTTTTTGAAAAAGCATATTCTGGTCGAGAAATCGTGTTTTAAGCAATAAAAACGACTCCCGGCCTTATTTAGTTCACATTTGTACTTTTGGTAAGCTAGCCCGTATTCATAACGCACTAAACCTTTTTATCGCGTTAAACGCCTTTTTTCGACGAGAAAAGCACATTTTCATCAAAAACAAACAAAACAAGAAAAATGAATCTATTCAACAAGTCTGCAACACGTCCTTAAGAGTTACATGATTTCACCCAATGTCAATGTGTAATTTCTCCAGTTCTGATCATTTTTTAGGTTGTTGGTAGCTTGGTCAATGCCAAAACACAGTGAGATCTTTTTATGGCTTTAAACGCGTTTTCTCCTCGAGAGAAACATGATTTCACTAAAAACGTTATAGTTTAAACATGCCTGTTTGTACATGTGTGCAAACACTCAGAGCCTTAAGATAGGGGTTTCACCAATGTGTTTTTTGGTGAGAAACCTTCTATTTCAAGGTTCTGTGCGTTTTCAGACAAGTACAATATGTATTTATAGTGTTTCTGATGAAATCCCTCCTTTTAATGCATTTTCTCACAGAAAACGAGTCTCTTGCCATGGGAACATGGCTTTTTTGAAAAAGCATATTCTGGTCGAGAAATCGTGTTTTAAGCAATAAAAACGACTCCCGGCCTTATTTAGTTCACATTTGTACTTTTGGTAAGCTAGCCCGTATTCATAACGCACTAAACCTTTTTATCGCGTTAAACGCCTTTTCTCGACGAGAAAAGCACAATTTCATCAAAAACAAACAAAACAAGAAAAATGAATCTATTCAACAAGTCTGCAACACGTCCTTAAGAGTTACATGATTTCACCCAATGTCAATGTGTAATTTCTCCAGTTCTGATCATTTTTTAGGTGGTTGGTAGCTTGGTCAATGCCAAAACACAGTGAGATCTTTTTATGGCTTTAAACGCGTTTTCTCCTCGAGAGAAACATGATTTCACTAAAAACGTTATAGTTTAAACATGCCTGTTTGTACATGTGTGCAAACACTCAGAGCCTTAAGATAGGGGTTTCACCAATGTGTTTTTTGGTGAGAAACCTTCTATTTCAAGATTCTGTGCGTTTTCAGACAAGTACAATATGTATTTATAGTGTTTCTGATGAAATCCCTCCTTTTAATGCATTTTCTCACAGAAAACGAGTCTCTCGCCATGGGAACATGGCTTTTTTGAAAAAGCATATTCTGGTCGAGAAATCGTGTTTTAAGCAATAAAAACGACTCCCGGCCTTATTTAGTTCACATTTGTACTTTTGGTAAGCTAGCCCGTATTCATAACGCACTAAACCTTTTTATCGCGTTAAACGCCTTTTTTCGACGAGAAAAGCACATTTTCATCAAAAACAAACAAAACAAGAAAAATGAATCTATTCAACAAGTCTGCAACACGTCCTTAAGAGTTACATGATTTCACCCAATGTCAATGTGTAATTTCTCCAGTTCTGATCATTTTTTAGGTTGTTGGTAGCTTGGTCAATGCCAAAACACAGTGAGATCTTTTTATGGCTTTAAACGCGTTTTCTCCTCGAGAGAAACATGATTTCACTAAAAACGTTATAGTTTAAACATGCCTGTTTGTACATGTGTGCAAACACTCAGAGCCTTAAGATAGGGGTTTCACCAATGTGTTTTTTGGTGAGAAACCTTCTATTTCAAGGTTCTGTGCGTTTTCAGACAAGTACAATATGTATTTATAGTGTTTCTGATGAAATCCCTCCTTTTAATGCATTTTCTCACAGAAAACGAGTCTCTCGCCATGGGAACATGGCTTTTTTGAAAAAGCATATTCTGGTCGAGAAATCGTGTTTTAAGCAATAAAAACGACTCCCGGCCTTATTTAGTTCACATTTGTACTTTTGGTAAGCTAGCCCGTATTCATAACGCACTAAACCTTTTTATCGCGTTAAACGCCTTTTCTCGACGAGAAAAGCACAATTTCATCAAAAACAAACAAAACAAGAAAAATGAATCTATTCAACAAGTCTGCAACACGTCCTTAAGAGTTATATGATTTCACCCATTGTCAATGTGTAATTTCTCCAGTTCTGATCATTTTTTAGGTGGTTGGTAGCTTGGTCAATGCCAAAACACAGCGAGATCTTTTTATGGCTTTAAACGCGTTTTCTCCCCGAGAGAAACATGATTTCACTAAAAACGTTATAGTTTAAACATGCCTGTTTGTACATGTGTGCAAACACTCAGAGCCTTAAGATAGGGGTTTCACCAATGTGTTTTTTGGTGAGAAACCTTCTATTTCAAGGTTCTGTGCGTTTTCAGACAAGTACAATATGTATTTATAGTGTTTCTGATGAAATCCCTCCTTTTAATGCATTTTCTCACAGAAAACGAGTCTCTCGCCATGGGAACATGGCTTTTTTGAAAAAGCATATTCTGGTCGAGAAATCGTGTTTTAAGCAATAAAAACGACTCCCGGCCTTATTTAGTTCACATTTGTACTTTTGGTAAGCTAGCCCGTATTCATAACGCACTAAACCTTTTTATCGCGTTAAACGCCTTTTCTCGACGAGAAAAGCACAATTTCATCAAAAACAAACAAAACAAGAAAAATGAATCTATTCAACAAGTCTGCAACACGTCCTTAAGAGTTATATGATTTCACCCAATGTCAATGTGTAATTTCTCCAGTTCTGATCATTTTTTAGGTGGTTGGTAGCTTGGTCAATGCCAAAACACAGCGAGATCTTTTTATGGCTTTAAACGCGTTTTCTCCTCGGGAGAAACATGATTTCACTAAAAACGTTACAGTTTAAACATGCCTGTTTGTACATGTGTGCAAACACTCAGAGCCTTAAGATAGGGGTTTCACCAATGTGTTTTTTGGTGAGAAACCTTCTATTTCAAGGTTCTGTGCGTTTTCAGACAAGTACAATATGTATTTATAGTGTTTCTGATGAAATCCCTCCTTTTAATGCATTTTCTCACAGAAAACGAGTCTCTCGCCATGGGAACATGGCTTTTTTGAAAAAGCATATTCTGGTCGAGAAATCGTGTTTTAAGCAATAAAAACGACTCCCGGCCTTATTTAGTTCACATTTGTACTTTTGGTAAGCTAGCCCGTATTCATAACGCACTAAACCTTTTTATCGCGTTAAACGCCTTTTCTCGACGAGAAAAGCACAATTTCATCAAAAACAAACAAAACAAGAAAAATGAATCTATTCAACAAGTCTGCAACACGTCCTTAAGAGTTACATGATTTCACCCAATGTCAATGTGTAATTTCTCCAGTTCTGATCATTTTTTAGGTTGTTGGTAGCTTGGTCAATGCCAAAACACAGTGAGATCTTTTTATGGCTTTAAACGCGTTTTCTCCTCGAGAGAAACATGATTTCACTAAAAACGTTATAGTTTAAACATGCCTGTTTGTACATGTGTGCAAACACTCAGAGCCTTAAGATAGGGGTTTCACCAATGTGTTTTTTGGTGAGAAACCTTCTATTTCAAGGTTCTGTGCGTTTTCAGACAAGTACAATATGTATTTATAGTGTTTCTGATGAAATCCCTCCTTTTAATGCATTTTCTCACAGAAAACGAGTCTCTCGCCATGGGAACATGGCTTTTTTGAAAAAGCATATTCTGGTCGAGAAATCGTGTTTTAAGCAATAAAAACGACTCCCGGCCTTATTTAGTTCACATTTGTACTTTTGGTAAGCTAGCCCGTATTCATAACGCACTAAACCTTTTTATCGCGTTAAACGCCTTTTCTCGACGAGAAAAGCACAATTTCATCAAAAACAAACAAAACAAGAAAAATGAATCTATTCAACAAGTCTGCAACACGTCCTTAAGAGTTACATGATTTCACCCAATGTCAATGTGTAATTTCTCCAGTTCTGATCATTTTTTAGGTTGTTGGTAGCTTGGTCAATGCCAAAACACAGTGAGATCTTTTTATGGCTTTAAACGCGTTTTCTCCTCGAGAGAAACATGATTTCACTAAAAACGTTATAGTTTAAACATGCCTGTTTGTACATGTGTGCAAACACTCAGAGCCTTAAGATAGGGGTTTCACCAATGTGTTTTTTGGTGAGAAACCTTCTATTTCAAGGTTCTGTGCGTTTTCAGACAAGTACAATATGTATTTATAGTGTTTCTGATGAAATCCCTCCTTTTAATGCATTTTCTCACAGAAAACGAGTCTCTCGCCATGGGAACATGGCTTTTTTGAAAAAGCATATTCTGGTCGAGAAATCGTGTTTTAAGCAATAAAAACGACTCCCGGCCTTATTTAGTTCACATTTGTACTTTTGGTAAGCTAGCCCGTATTCATAACGCACTAAACCTTTTTATCGCGTTAAACGCCTTTTCTCGACGAGAAAAGCACAATTTCATTAAACAAACAAAACAAGAAAAATGAATCTATTCAACAAGTCTGCAACACGTCCTTAAGAGTTATATGATTTCACCCATTGTCAATGTGTAATTTCTCCAGTTCTGATCATTTTTTAGGTGGTTGGTAGCTTGGTCAATGCCAAAACACAGCGAGATCTTTTTATGGCTTTAAACGCGTTTTCTCCCCGAGAGAAACATGATTTCACTAAAAACGTTATAGTTTAAACATGCCTGTTTGTACATGTGTGCAAACACTCAGAGCCTTAAGATAGGGGTTTCACCAATGTGTTTTTTGGTGAGAAACCTTCTATTTCAAGGTTCTGTGCGTTTTCAGACAAGTACAATATGTATTTATAGTGTTTCTGATGAAATCCCTCCTTTTAATGCATTTTCTCACAGAAAACGAGTCTCTCGCCATGGGAACATGGCTTTTTTGAAAAAGCATATTCTGGTCGAGAAATCGTGTTTTAAGCAATAAAAACGACTCCCGGCCTTATTTAGTTCACATTTGTACTTTTGGTAAGCTAGCCCGTATTCATAACGCACTAAACCTTTTTATCGCGTTAAACGCCTTTTCTCGACGAGAAAAGCACAATTTCATCAAAAACAAACAAAACAAGAAAAATGAATCTATTCAACAAGTCTGCAACACGTCCTTAAGAGTTATATGATTTCACCCAATGTCAATGTGTAATTTCTCCAGTTCTGATCATTTTTTAGGTGGTTGGTAGCTTGGTCAATGCCAAAACACAGCGAGATCTTTTTATGGCTTTAAACGCGTTTTCTCCTCGGGAGAAACATGATTTCACTAAAAACGTTATAGTTTAAACATGCCTGTTTGTACATGTGTGCAAACACTCAGAGCCTTAAGATAGGGGTTTCACCAATGTGTTTTTTGGTGAGAAACCTTCTATTTCAAGGTTCTGTGCGTTTTCAGACAAGTACAATATGTATTTATAGTGTTTCTGATGAAATCCCTCCTTTTAATGCATTTTCTCACAGAAAACGAGTCTCTCGCCATGGGAACATGGCTTTTTTGAAAAAGCATATTCTGGTCGAGAAATCGTGTTTTAAGCAATAAAAACGACTCCCGGCCTTATTTAGTTCACATTTGTACTTTTGGTAAGCTAGCCCGTATTCATAACGCACTAAACCTTTTTATCGCGTTAAACGCCTTTTCTCGACGAGAAAAGCACAATTTCATCAAAAACAAACAAAACAAGAAAAATGAATCTATTCAACAAGTCTGCAACACGTCCTTAAGAGTTACATGATTTCACCCAATGTCAATGTGTAATTTCTCCAGTTCTGATCATTTTTTAGGTTGTTGGTAGCTTGGTCAATGCCAAAACACAGTGAGATCTTTTTATGGCTTTAAACGCGTTTTCTCCTCGAGAGAAACATGATTTCACTAAAAACGTTATAGTTTAAACATGCCTGTTTGTACATGTGTGCAAACACTCAGAGCCTTAAGATAGGGGTTTCACCAATGTGTTTTTTGGTGAGAAACCTTCTATTTCAAGGTTCTGTGCGTTTTCAGACAAGTACAATATGTATTTATAGTGTTTCTGATGAAATCCCTCCTTTTAATGCATTTTCTCACAGAAAACGAGTCTCTCGCCATGGGAACATGGCTTTTTTGAAAAAGCATATTCTGGTCGAGAAATCGTGTTTTAAGCAATAAAAACGACTCCCGGCCTTATTTAGTTCACATTTGTACTTTTGGTAAGCTAGCCCGTATTCATAACGCACTAAACCTTTTTATCGCGTTAAACGCCTTTTCTCGACGAGAAAAGCACAATTTCATCAAAAACAAACAAAACAAGAAAAATGAATCTATTCAACAAGTCTGCAACACGTCCTTAAGAGTTATATGATTTCACCCAATGTCAATGTGTAATTTCTCCAGTTCTGATCATTTTTTAGGTGGTTGGTAGCTTGGTCAATGCCAAAACACAGCGAGATCTTTTTATGGCTTTAAACGCGTTTTCTCCTCGGGAGAAACATGATTTCACTAAAAACGTTATAGTTTAAACATGCCTGTTTGTACATGTGTGCAAACACTCAGAGCCTTAAGATAGGGGTTTCACCAATGTGTTTTTTGGTGAGAAACCTTCTATTTCAAGGTTCTGTGCGTTTTCAGACAAGTACAATATGTATTTATAGTGTTTCTGATGAAATCCCTCCTTTTAATGCATTTTCTCACAGAAAACGAGTCTCTCGCCATGGGAACATGGCTTTTTTGAAAAAGCATATTCTGGTCGAGAAATCGTGTTTTAAGCAATAAAAACGACTCCCGGCCTTATTTAGTTCACATTTGTACTTTTGGTAAGCTAGCCCGTATTCATAACGCACTAAACCTTTTTATCGCGTTAAACGCCTTTTCTCGACGAGAAAAGCACAATTTCATCAAAAACAAACAAAACAAGAAAAATGAATGTATTCAACAAGTCTGCAACACGTCCTTAAGAGTTACATGATTTCACCCAATGTCAATGTGTAATTTCTCCAGTTCTGATCATTTTTTAGGTTGTTGGTAGCTTGGTCAATGCCAAAACACAGTGAGATCTTTTTATGGCTTTAAACGCGTTTTCTCCTCTAGAGAAACATGATTTCACTAAAAACGTTATAGTTTAAACATGCCTGTTTGTACATGTGTGCAAACACTCAGAGCCTTAAGATAGGGGTTTCACCAATGTGTTTTTTGGTGAGAAACCTTCTATTTCAAGGTTCTGTGCGTTTTCAGACAAGTACAATATGTATTTATAGTGTTTCTGATGAAATCCCTCCTTTTAATGCATTTTCTCACAGAAAACGAGTCTCTTGCCATGGGAACATGGCTTTTTTGAAAAAGCATATTCTGGTCGAGAAATCGTGTTTTAAGCAATAAAAACGACTCCCGGCCTTATTTAGTTCACATTTGTACTTTTGCTAAGCTAGCCCGTATTCATAACGCACTAAACCTTTTTATCGCGTTAAACGCCTTTTTTCGACGAGAAAAGCACATTTTCATCAAAAACAAACAAAACAAGAAAAATGAATCTATTCAACAAGTCTGCAACACGTCCTTAAGAGTTACATGATTTCACCCAATGTCAATGTGTAATTTCTCCAGTTCTGATCATTTTTTAGGTGGTTGGTAGCTTGGTCAATGCCAAAACACAGTGAGATCTTTTTATGGCTTTAAACGCGTTTTCTCCTCGAGAGAAACATGATTTCACTAAAAACGTTATAGTTTAAACATGCCTGTTTGTACATGTGTGCAAACACTCAGAGCCTTAAGATAGGGGTTTCACCAATGTGTTTTTTGGTGAGAAACCTTCTATTTCAAGGTTCTGTGCGTTTTCAGACAAGTACAATATGTATTTATAGTGTTTCTGATGAAATCCCTCCTTTTAATGCATTTTCTCACAGAAAACGAGTCTCTCGCCATGGGAACATGGCTTTTTTGAAAAAGCATATTCTGGTCGAGAAATCGTGTTTTAAGCAATAAAAACGACTCCCGGCCTTATTTAGTTCACATTTGTACTTTTGCTAAGCTAGCCCGTATTCATAACGCACTAAACCTTTTTATCGCGTTAAACGCCTTTTTTCGACGAGAAAAGCACATTTTCATCAAAAACAAACAAAACAAGAAAAATGAATCTATTCAACAAGTCTGCAACACGTCCTTAAGAGTTACATGATTTCACCCAATGTCAATGTGTAATTTCTCCAGTTCTGATCATTTTTTAGGTGGTTGGTAGCTTGGTCAATGCCAAAACACAGTGAGATCTTTTTATGGCTTTAAACGCGTTTTCTCCTCGAGAGAAACATGATTTCACTAAAAACGTTATAGTTTAAACATGCCTGTTTGTACATGTGTGCAAACACTCAGAGCCTTAAGATAGGGGTTTCACCAATGTGTTTTTTGGTGAGAAACCTTCTATTTCAAGGTTCTGTGCGTTTTCAGACAAGTACAATATGTATTTATAGTGTTTCTGATGAAATCCCTCCTTTTAATGCATTTTCTCACAGAAAACGAGTCTCTCGCCATGGGAACATGGCTTTTTTGAAAAAGCATATTCTGGTCGAGAAATCGTGTTTTAAGCAATAAAAACGACTCCCGGCCTTATTTAGTTCACATTTGTACTTTTGGTAAGCTAGCCCGTATTCATAACGCACTAAACCTTTTTATCGCGTTAAACGCCTTTTCTCGACGAGAAAAGCACAATTTCATCAAAAACAAACAAAAAAAGAAAAATGAATCTATTCAACAAGTCTGCAACACGTCCTTAAGAGTTATATGATTTCACCCAATGTCAATGTGTAATTTCTCCAGTTCTGATCATTTTTTAGGTGGTTGGTAGCTTGGTCAATGCCAAAACACAGCGAGATCTTTTTATGGCTTTAAACGCGTTTTCTCCTCGGGAGAAACATGATTTCACTAAAAACGTTATAGTTTAAACATGCCTGTTTGTACATGTGTGCAAACACTCAGAGCCTTAAGATAGGGGTTTCACCAATGTGTTTTTTGGTGAGAAACCTTCTATTTCAAGGTTCTGTGCGTTTTCAGACAAGTACAATATGTATTTATAGTGTTTCTGATGATATCCCTCCTTTTAATGCATTTTCTCACAGAAAACGAGTCTCTCGCCATGGGAACATGGCTTTTTTGAAAAAGCATATTCTGGTCGAGAAATCGTGTTTTAAGCAATAAAAACGACTCCCGGCCTTATTTAGTTCACATTTGTACTTTTGGTAAGCTAGCCCGTATTCATAACGCACTAAACCTTTTTATCGCGTTAAACGCCTTTTCTCGACGAGAAAAGCACAATTTCATCAAAAACAAACAAAACAAGAAAAATGAATCTATTCAACAAGTCTGCAACACGTCCTTAAGAGTTATATGATTTCACCCAAAGTCAATGTGTAATTTCTCCAGTTCTGATCATTTTTTAGGTGGTTGGTAGCTTTGTCAATGCCAAAACACAGCGAGATCTTTTTATGGCTTTAAACGCGTTTTCTCCTCGGGAGAAACATGATTTCACTAAAAACGTTATAGTTTAAACATGCCTGTTTGTACATGTGTGCAAACACTCAGAGCCTTAAGATAGGGGTTTCACCAATGTGTTTTTTGGTGAGAAACCTTCTATTTCAAGGTTCTGTGCGTTTTCAGACAAGTACAATATGTATTTATAGTGTTTCTGATGAAATCCCTCCTTTTAATGCATTTTCTCACAGAAAACGAGTCTCTCGCCATGGGAACATGGCTTTTTTGAAAAAGCATATTCTGGTCGAGAAATCGTGTTTTAAGCAATAAAAACGACTCCCGGCCTTATTTAGTTCACATTTGTACTTTTGCTAAGCTAGCCCGTAATCCTAACGCACTAAACCTTTTTATCTCGTTAAACGCCTTTTTTCGACGAGAAAAGCACATTTTCATCAAAAACAAACAAAACAAGAAAAATGAATCTATTCAACAAGTCTGCAACACGTCCTTAAGAGTTACATGATTTCACCCAATGTCAATGTGTAATTTCTCCAGTTCTGATCATTTTTTAGGTTGTTGGTAGCTTGGTCAATGCCAAAACACAGTGAGATCTTTTTATGGCTTTAAACGCGTTTTCTCCTCGAGAGAAACATGATTTCACTAAAAACGTTATAGTTTAAACATGCCTGTTTGTACATGTGTGCAAACACTCAGAGCCTTAAGATAGGGGTTTCACCAATGTGTTTTTTGGTGAGAAACCTTCTATTTCAAGGTTCTGTGCGTTTTCAGACAAGTACAATATGTATTTATAGTGTTTCTGATGAAATCCCTCCTTTTAATGCATTTTCTCACAGAAAACGAGTCTCTCGCCATGGGAACATGGCTTTTTTGAAAAAGCATATTCTGGTCGAGAAATCGTGTTTTAAGCAATAAAAACGACTCCCGGCCTTATTTAGTTCACATTTGTACTTTTGGTAAGCTAGCCCGTATTCATAACGCACTAAACCTTTTTATCGCGTTAAACGCCTTTTCTCGACGAGAAAAGCACAATTTCATCAAAAACAAACAAAACAAGAAAAATGAATCTATTCAACAAGTCTGCAACACGTCCTTAAGAGTTATATGATTTCACCCATTGTCAATGTGTAATTTCTCCAGTTCTGATCATTTTTTAGGTGGTTGGTAGCTTGGTCAATGCCAAAACACAGCGAGATCTTTTTATGGCTTTAAACGCGTTTTCTCCCCGAGAGAAACGTGATTTCACTAAAAACGTTATAGTTTAAACATGCCTGTTTGTACATGTGTGCAAACACTCAGAGCCTTAAGATAGGGGTTTCACCAATGTGTTTTTTGGTGAGAAACCTTCTATTTCAAGGTTCTGTGCGTTTTCAGACAAGTACAATATGTATTTATAGTGTTTCTGATGAAATCCCTCCTTTTAATGCATTTTCTCACAGAAAACGAGTCTCTCGCCATGGGAACATGGCTTTTTTGAAAAAGCATATTCTGGTCGAGAAATCGTGTTTTAAGCAATAAAAACGACTCCCGGCCTTATTTAGTTCACATTTGTACTTTTGGTAAGCTAGCCCGTATTCATAACGCACTAAACCTTTTTATCGCGTTAAACGCCTTTTCTCGACGAGAAAAGCACAATTTCATCAAAAACAAACAAAACAAGAAAAATGAATCTATTCAACAAGTCTGCAACACGTCCTTAAGAGTTACATGATTTCACCCAATGTCAATGTGTAATTTCTCCAGTTCTGATCATTGTTTAGGTTTGTTGGTAGCTTGGTCAATGCCAAAACACAGCGAGATCTTTTTATGGCTTTAAACGCGTTTTCTCCTCGAGAGAAACATGATTTCACTAAAAACGTTATAGTTTAAACATGCCTGTTTGTACATGTGTGCAAACACTCAGAGCCTTAAGATAGGGGTTTCACCAATGTGTTTTTTGGTGAGAAACCTTCTATTTCAAGGTTCTGTGCGTTTTCAGACAAGTACAATATGTATTTATAGTGTTTCTGATGATATCCCTCCTTTTAATGCATTTTCTCACAGAAAACGAGTCTCTCGCCATGGGAACATGGCTTTTTTGAAAAAGCATATTCTGGTCGAGAAATCGTGTTTTAAGCAATAAAAACGACTCCCGGCCTTATTTAGTTCACATTTGTACTTTTGGTAAGCTAGCCCGTATTCATAACGCACTAAACCTTTTTATCGCGTTAAACGCCTTTTCTCGACGAGAAAAGCACAATTTCATCAAAAACAAACAAAACAAGAAAAATGAATCTATTCAACAAGTCTGCAACACGTCCTTAAGAGTTACATGATTTCACCCAATGTCAATGTGTAATTTCTCCAGTTCTGATCATTTTTTAGGTTGTTGGTAGCTTGGTCAATGCCAAAACACAGTGAGATCTTTTTATGGCTTTAAACGCGTTTTCTCCTCGAGAGAAACATGATTTCACTAAAAACGTTATAGTTTAAACATGCCTGTTTGTACATGTGTGCAAACACTCAGAGCCTTAAGATAGGGGTTTCACCAATGTGTTTTTTGGTGAGAAACCTTCTATTTCAAGATTCTGTGCGTTTTCAGACAAGTACAATATGTATTTATAGTGTTTCTGATGAAATCCCTCCTTTTAATGCATTTTCTCACAGAAAACGAGTCTCTCGCCATGGGAACATGGCTTTTTTGAAAAAGCATATTCTGGTCGAGAAATCGTGTTTTAAGCAATAAAAACGACTCCCGGCCTTATTTAGTTCACATTTGTACTTTTGCTAAGCTAGCCCGTATTCATAACGCACTAAACCTTTTTATCGCGTTAAACGCCTTTTCTCGACGAGAAAAGCACAATTTCATCAAAAACAAACAAAACAAGAAAAATGAATCTATTCAACAAGTCTGCAACACGTCCTTAAGAGTTACATGATTTCACCCAATTTCAATGTGTAATTTCTCCAGTTCTGATCATTTTTTAGGTGGTTGGTAGCTTGGTCAATGCCAAAACAAAGCGAGATCTTTTTATGGCTTTAAACGCGTTTTCTCCCCAAGAGAAACATGATTTCACTAAAAACGTTATAGTTTAAACATGCCTGTTTGTACATGTGTGCAAACACTCAGAGCCTTAAGATAGGGGTTTCACCAATGTGTTTTTTGGTGAGAAACCTTCTATTTCAAGGTTCTGTGCGTTTTCAGACAAGTACAATATGTATTTATAGTGTTTCTGATGAAATCCCTCCTTTTAATGCATTTTCTCACAGAAAACGAGTCTCTCGCCATGGGAACATGGCTTTTTTGAAAAAGCATATTCTGGTCGAAGAATCGTGTTTTAAGCAATAAAAACGACTCCCGGCCTTATTTAGTTCACATTTGTACTTTTGGTAAGCTAGCCCGTATTCATAACGCACTAAACCTTTTTATCGCGTTAAACGCCTTTTCTCGACGAGAAAAGCACAATTTCATCAAAAACAAACAAAACAAGAAAAATGAATCTATTCAACAAGTCTGCAACACGTCCTTAAGAGTTATATGATTTCACCCAATGTCAATGTGTAATTTCTCCAGTTCTGATCATTTTTTAGGTGGTTGGTAGCTTGGTCAATGCCAAAACACAGCGAGATCTTTTTATGGCTTTAAACGCGTTTTCTCCTCGGGAGAAACATGATTTCACTAAAAACGTTATAGTTTAAACATGCCTGTTTGTACATGTGTGCAAACACTCAGAGCCTTAAGATAGGGGTTTCACCAATGTGTTTTTTGGTGAGAAACCTTCTATTTCAAGGTTCTGTGCGTTTTCAGACAAGTACAATATGTATTTATAGTGTTTCTGATGAAATCCCTCCTTTTAATGCATTTTCTCACAGAAAACGAGTCTCTCGCCATGGGAACATGGCTTTTTTGAAAAAGCATATTCTGGTCGAGAAATCGTGTTTTAAGCAATAAAAACGACTCCCGGCCTTATTTAGTTCACATTTGTACTTTTGGTAAGCTAGCCCGTATTCATAACGCACTAAACCTTTTTATCGCGTTAAATGCCTTTTCTCGACGAGAAAAGCACAATTTCATCAAAAACAAACAAAACAAGAAAAATGAATGTATTCAACAAGTCTGCAACACGTCCTTAAGAGTTACATGATTTCACCCAATGTCAATGTTTAATTTCTCCAGTTCTGATCATTTTTTAGGTGGTTGGTAGCTTGGTCAATGCCAAAACACAGTGAGATCTTTTTTATGGCTTTAAACGCGTTTTCTCCTCGAGAGAAACATGATTTCACTAAAAACGTTATAGTTTAAACATGCCTGTTTGTACATGTGTGCAAACACTCAGAGCCTTAAGATAGGGGTTTCACCAATGTGTTTTTTGGTGAGAAACCTTCTATTTCAAGGTTCTGTGCGTTTTCAGACAAGTACAATATGTATTTATAGTGTTTCTGATGAAATCCCTCCTTTTAATGCATTTTCTCACAGAAAACGAGTCTCTCGCCATGGGAACATGGCTTTTTTGAAAAAGCATATTCTGGTCGAGAAATCGTGTTTTAAGCAATAAAAACGACTCCCGGCCTTATTTAGTTCACATTTGTACTTTTGGTAAGCTAGCCCGTATTCATAACGCACTAAACCTTTTTATCGCGTTAAACGCCTTTTCTCGACGAGAAAAGCACAATTTCATCAAAAACAAACAAAACAAGAAAAATGAATCTATTCAACAAGTCTGCAACACGTCCTTAAGAGTTACATGATTTCACCCAATTTCAATGTGTAATTTCTCCAGTTCTGATCATTTTTTAGGTGGTTGGTAGCTTGGTCAATGCCAAAACACAGTGAGATCTTTTTATGGCTTTAAACGCGTTTTCTCCTCGAGAGAAACATGATTTCACTAAAAACGTTATAGTTTAAACATGCCTGTTTGTACATGTGTGCAAACACTCAGAGCCTTAAGATAGGGGTTTCACCAATGTGTTTTTTGGTGAGAAACCTTCTATTTCAAGGTTCTGTGCGTTTTCAGACAAGTACAATATGTATTTATAGTGTTTCTGATGAAATCCCTCCTTTTAATGCATTTTCTCACAGAAAACGAGTCTCTCGCCATGGGAACATGGCTTTTTTGAAAAAGCATATTCTGGTCGAGAAATCGTGTTTTAAGCAATAAAAACGACTCCCGGCCTTATTTAGTTCACATTTGGACTTTTGGTAAGCTAGCCCGTATTCATAACGCACTAAACCTTTTTATCGCGTTAAACGCCTTTTCTCGACGAGAAAAGCACAATTTCATCAAAAACAAACAAAACAAGAAAAATGAATGTATTCAACAAGTCTGCAACACGTCCTTAAGAGTTACATGATTTCACCCAATGTCAATGTGTAATTTCTCCAGTTCTGATCATTTTTTAGGTGGTTGGTAGCTTGGTCAATGCCAAAACACAGTGAGATCTTTTTATGGCTTTAAACGCGTTTTCTCCTCGAGAGAAACATGATTTCACTAAAAACGTTATAGTTTAAACATGCCTGTTTGTACATGTGTGCAAACACTCAGAGCCTTAAGATAGGGGTTTCACCAATGTGTTTTTTGGTGAGAAACCTTCTATTTCAAGGTTCTGTGCGTTTTCAGACAAGTACAATATGTATTTATAGTGTTTCTCATGAAATCCCTCCTTTTAATGCATTTTCTCACAGAAAACGAGTCTCTCGCCATGGGAACATGGCTTTTTTGAAAAAGCATATTCTGGTCGAGAAATCGTGTTTTAAGCAATAAAAACGACTCCCGGCCTTATTTAGTTCACATTTGTACTTTTGGTAAGCTAGCCCGTATTCATAACGCACTAAACCTTTTTATCGCGTTAAACGCCTTTTCTCGACGAGAAAAGCACAATTTCATCAAAAACAAACAAAACAAGAAAAATGAATGTATTCAACAAGTCTGCAACACGTCCTTAAGAGTTACATGATTTCACCCAATGTCAATGTGTAATTTCTCCAGTTCTGATCATTTTTTAGGTGGTTGGTAGCTTGGTCAATGCCAAAACACAGTGAGATCTTTTTATGGCTTTAAACGCGTTTTCTCCTCGAGAGAAACATGATTTCACTAAAAACGTTATAGTTTAAACATGCCTGTTTGTACATGTGTGCAAACACTCAGAGCCTTAAGATAGGGGTTTCACCAATGTGTTTTTTGGTGAGAAACCTTCTATTTCAAGGTTCTGTGCGTTTTCAGACAAGTACAATATGTATTTATAGTGTTTCTGATGAAATCCCTCCTTTTAATGCATTTTCTCACAGAAAACGAGTCTCTCGCCATGGGAACATGGCTTTTTTGAAAAAGCATATTCTGGTCGAGAAATCGTGTTTTAAGCAATAAAAACGACTCCCGGCCTTATTTAGTTCACATTTGTACTTTTGGTAAGCTAGCCCGTATTCATAACGCACTAAACCTTTTTATCGCGTTAAACGCCTTTTCTCGACGAGAAAAGCACAATTTCATCAAAAACAAACAAAACAAGAAAAATGAATGTATTCAACAAGTCTGCAACACGTCCTTAAGAGTTACATGATTTCACCCAATGTCAATGTGTAATTTCTCCAGTTCTGATCATTTTTTAGGTGGTTGGTAGCTTGGTCAATGCCAAAACACACTGAGATCTTTTTATGGCTTTAAACGCGTTTTCTCCTCGAGAGAAACATGATTTCACTAAAAACGTTATAGTTTAAACATGCCTGTTTGTACATGTGTGCAAACACTCAGAGCCTTAAGATAGGGGTTTCACCAATGTGTTTTTTGGTGAGAAACCTTCTATTTCAAGGTTCTGTGCGTTTTCAGACAAGTACAATATGTATTTATAGTGTTTCTGATGATATCCCTCCTTTTAATGCATTTTCTCACAGAAAACGAGTCTCTCGCCATGGGAACATGGCTTTTTTGAAAAAGCATATTCTGGTCGAGAAATCGTGTTTTAAGCAATAAAAACGACTCCCGGCCTTATTTAGTTCACATTTGGACTTTTGGTAAGCTAGCCCGTATTCATAACGCACTAAACCTTTTTATCGCGTTAAACGCCTTTTCTCGACGAGAAAAGCACAATTTCATCAAAAACAAACAAAACAAGAAAAATGAATGTATTCAACAAGTCTGCAACACGTCCTTAAGAGTTACATGATTTCACCCAATGTCAATGTGTAATTTCTCCAGTTCTGATCATTTTTTAGGTGGTTGGTAGCTTGGTCAATGCCAAAACACAGTGAGATCTTTTTATGGCTTTAAACGCGTTTTCTCCTCGAGAGAAACATGATTTCACTAAAAACGTTATAGTTTAAACATGCCTGTTTGTACATGTGTGCAAACACTCAGAGCCTTAAGATAGGGGTTTCACCAATGTGTTTTTTGGTGAGAAACCTTCTATTTCAAGGTTCTGTGCGTTTTCAGACAAGTACAATATGTATTTATAGTGTTTCTGATGAAATCCCTCCTTTTAATGCATTTTCTCACAGAAAACGAGTCTCTCGCCATGGGAACATGGCTTTTTTGAAAAAGCATATTCTGGTCGAGAAATCGTGTTTTAAGCAATAAAAACGACTCCCGGCCTTATTTGGTTCACATTTGTACTTTTGGTAAGCTAGCCCGTATTCATAACGCACTAAACCTTTTTATCGCGTTAAACGCCTTTTCTCGACGAAAAAAGCACAATTTCATCAAAAACAAACAAAACAAGAAAAATGAATCTATTCAACAAGTCTGCAACACGTCCTTAAGAGTTGCATGATTTCACCCAATGTCAATGTGTAATTTCTCCAGTTCTGATCATTTTTTAGGTGGTTGGTAGCTTGGTCAATGCCAAAACACAGTGAGATCTTTTTATGGCTTTAAACGCGTTTTCTCCTCGAGAGAAACATGATTTCACTAAAAACGTTATAGTTTAAACATGCCTGTTTGTACATGTGTGCAAACACTCAGAGCCTTAAGATAGGGGTTTCACCAATGTGTTTTTTGGTGAGAAACCTTCTATTTCAAGGTTCTGTGCGTTTTCAGACAAGTACAATATGTATTTATAGTGTTTCTGATGAAATCCCTCCTTTTAATGCATTTTCTCACAGAAAACGAGTCTCTCGCCATGGGAACATGGCTTTTTTGAAAAAGCATATTCTGGTCGAGAAATCGTGTTTTAAGCAATAAAAACGACTCCCGGCCTTATTTAGTTCACATTTGTACTTTTGGTAAGCTAGCCCGTATTCATAACGCACTAAACCTTTTTATCGCGTTAAACGCCTTTTCTCGACGAGAAAAGCACAATTTCATCAAAAACAAACAAAACAAGAAAAATGAATCTATTCAACAAGTCTGCAACACGTCCTTAAGAGTTACATGATTTCACCCAATGTCAATGTGTAATTTCTCCAGTTCTGATCATTTTTTAGGTGGTTGGTAGCTTGGTCAATGCCAAAACACAGTGAGATCTTTTTATGGCTTTAAACGCGTTTTCTCCTCGAGAGAAACATGATTTCACTAAAAACGTTATAGTTTAAACATGCCTGTTTGTACATGTGTGCAAACACTCAGAGCCTTAAGATAGGGGTTTCACCAATGTGTTTTTTGGTGAGAAACCTTCTATTTCAAGGTTCTGTGCGTTTTCAGACAAGTACAATATGTATTTATAGTGTTTCTGATGATATCCCTCCTTTTAATGCATTTTCTCACAGAAAACGAGTCTCTCGCCATGGGAACATGGCTTTTTTGAAAAAGCATATTCTGGTCGAGAAATCGTGTTTTAAGCAATAAAAACGACTCCCGGCCTTATTTGGTTCACATTTGTACTTTTGGTAAGCTAGCCCGTATTCATAACGCACTAAACCTTTTTATCGCGTTAAACGCCTTTTCTCGACGAGAAAAGCACAATTTCATCAAAAACAAACAAAACAAGAAAAATGAATGTATTCAACAAGTCTGCAACACGTCCTTAAGAGTTACATGATTTCACCCAATGTCAATGTGTAATTTCTCCAGTTCTGATCATTTTTTAGGTGGTTGGTAGCTTGGTCAATGCCAAAACACAGTGAGATCTTTTTATGGCTTTAAACGCGTTTTCTCCTCGAGAGAAACATGATTTCACTAAAAACGTTATAGTTTAAACATGCCTGTTTGTACATGTGTGCAAACACTCAGAGCCTTAAGATAGGGGTTTCACCAATGTGTTTTTTGGTGAGAAACCTTCTATTTCAAGGTTCTGTGCGTTTTCAGACAAGTACAATATGTATTTATAGTGTTTCTGATGATATCCCTCCTTTTAATGCATTTTCTCACAGAAAACGAGTCTCTCGCCATGGGAACATGGCTTTTTTGAAAAAGCATATTCTGGTCGAGAAATCGTGTTTTAAGCAATAAAAACGACTCCCGGCCTTATTTAGTTCACATTTGGACTTTTGGTAAGCTAGCCCGTATTCATAACGCACTAAACCTTTTTATCGCGTTAAACGCCTTTTCTCGACGAGAAAAGCACAATTTCATCAAAAACAAACAAAACAAGAAAAATGAATGTATTCAACAAGTCTGCAACACGTCCTTAAGAGTTACATGATTTCACCCAATGTCAATGTGTAATTTCTCCAGTTCTGATCATTTTTTAGGTGGTTGGTAGCTTGGTCAATGCCAAAACACAGTGAGATCTTTTTATGGCTTTAAACGCGTTTTCTCCTCGAGAGAAACATGATTTCACTAAAAACGTTATAGTTTAAACATGCCTGTTTGTACATGTGTGCAAACACTCAGAGCCTTAAGATAGGGGTTTCACCAATGTGTTTTTTGGTGAGAAACCTTCTATTTCAAGGTTCTGTGCGTTTTCAGACAAGTACAATATGTATTTATAGTGTTTCTGATGAAATCCCTCCTTTTAATGCATTTTCTCACAGAAAACGAGTCTCTCGCCATGGGAACATGGCTTTTTTGAAAAAGCATATTCTGGTCGAGAAATCGTGTTTTAAGCAATAAAAACGACTCCCGGCCTTATTTAGTTCACATTTGTACTTTTGGTAAGCTAGCCCGTATTCATAACGCACTAAACCTTTTTATCGCGTTAAACGCCTTTTCTCGACGAGAAAAGCACAATTTCATCAAAAACAAACAAAACAAGAAAAATGAATGTATTCAACAAGTCTGCAACACGTCCTTAAGAGTTACATGATTTCACCCAATGTCAATGTGTAATTTCTCCAGTTCTGATCATTTTTTTTGTGGTTGGTAGCTTGGTCAATGCCAAAACACAGCGAGATCTTTTTATGGCTTTAAACGCGTTTTCTCCTCGAGAGAAACATGATTTCACTAAAAACGTTATAGTTTCAACATGCCTGTTTGTACATGTGTGCAAACACTCAGAGCCTTAAGATAGGGGTTTCACCAATGTGTTTTTTGGTGAGAAACCTTCTATTTCAAGGTTCTGTGCGTTTTCAGACAAGTACAATATGTATTTATAGTGTTTCTGATGAAATCCCTCCTTTTAATGCATTTTCTCACAGAAAACGAGTCTCTCGCCATGGGAACATGGCTTTTTTGAAAAAGCATATTCTGGTCGAGAAATCGTGTTTTAAGCAATAAAAACGACTCCCGGCCTTATTTAGTTCACATTTGTACTTTTGGTAAGCTAGCCCGTATTCATAACGCACTAAACCTTTTTATCGCGTTAAACGCCTTTTCTCGACGAGAAAAGCACAATTTCATCAAAAACAAACAAAACAAGAAAAATGAATGTATTCAACAAGTCTGCAACACGTCCTTAAGAGTTACATGATTTCACCCAATGTCAATGTTTAATTTCTCCAGTTCTGATCATTTTTTAGGTGGTTGGTAGCTTGGTCAATGCCAAAACACACTGAGATCTTTTTATGGCTTTAAACGCGTTTTCTCCTCGAGAGAAACATGATTTCACTAAAAACGTTATAGTTTAAACATGCCTGTTTGTACATGTGTGCAAACACTCAGAGCCTTAAGATAGGGGTTTCACCAATGTGTTTTTTGGTGAGAAACCTTCTATTTCAAGGTTCTGTGCGTTTTCAGACAAGTACAATATGTATTTATAGTGTTTCTGATGATATCCCTCCTTTTAATGCATTTTCTCACAGAAAACGAGTCTCTCGCCATGGGAACATGGCTTTTTTGAAAAAGCATATTCTGGTCGAGAAATCGTGTTTTAAGCAATAAAAACGACTCCCGGCCTTATTTGGTTCACATTTGTACTTTTGGTAAGCTAGCCCGTATTCATAACGCACTAAACCTTTTTATCGCGTTAAACGCCTTTTCTCGACGAAAAAAGCACAATTTCATCAAAAACAAACAAAACAAGAAAAATGAATCTATTCAACAAGTCTGCAACACGTCCTTAAGAGTTGCATGATTTCACCCAATGTCAATGTGTAATTTCTCCAGTTCTGATCATTTTTTAGGTGGTTGGTAGCTTGGTCAATGCCAAAACACAGTGAGATCTTTTTATGGCTTTAAACGCGTTTTCTCCTCGAGAGAAACATGATTTCACTAAAAACGTTATAGTTTAAACATGCCTGTTTGTACATGTGTGCAAACACTCAGAGCCTTAAGATAGGGGTTTCACCAATGTGTTTTTTGGTGAGAAACCTTCTATTTCAAGGTTCTGTGCGTTTTCAGACAAGTACAATATGTATTTATAGTGTTTCTGATGAAATCCCTCCTTTTAATGCATTTTCTCACAGAAAACGAGTCTCTCGCCATGGGAACATGGCTTTTTTGAAAAAGCATATTCTGGTCGAGAAATCGTGTTTTAAGCAATAAAAACGACTCCCGGCCTTATTTAGTTCACATTTGTACTTTTGGTAAGCTAGCCCGTATTCATAACGCACTAAACCTTTTTATCGCGTTAAACGCCCTTTCTCGACGAGAAAAGCACAATTTCATCAAAAACAAACAAAACAAGAAAAATGAATGTATTCAACAAGTCTGCAACACGTCCTTAAGAGTTACATGATTTCACCCAATGTCAATGTGTAATTTCTCAAGTTCTGATCATTTTTTAGGTTGGTTGGTAGCTTGGTCAATGCCAAAACACAGTGAGATCTTTTTATGGCTTTAAACGCGTTTTCTCCTCGAGAGAAACATGATTTCACTAAAAACGTTATAGTTTAAACATGCCTGTTTGTACATGTGTGCAAACACTCAGAGCCTTAAGATAGGGGTTTCACCAATGTGTTTTTTGGTGAGAAACCTTCTATTTCAAGGTTCTGTGCGTTTTCAGACAAGTACAATATGTATTTATAGTGTTTCTGATGATATCCCACCTTTTAATGCATTTTCTCACAGAAAACGAGTCTCTCGCCATGGGAACATGGCTTTTTTGAAAAAGCATATTCTGGTCGAGAAATCGTGTTTTAAGCAATAAAAACGACTCCCGGCCTTATTTAGTTCACATTTGTACTTTTGGTAAGCTAGCCCGTATTCATAACGCACTAAACCTTTTTATCGCGTTAAACGCCTTTTCTCGACGAGAAAAGCACAATTTCATCAAAAACAAACAAAACAAGAAAAATGAATGTATTCAACAAGTCTGCAACACGTCCTTAAGAGTTACATGATTTCACCCAATGTCAATGTGTAATTTCTCCAGTTCTGATCATTTTTTAGGTGGTTGGTAGCTTGGTCAATGCCAAAACACAGTGAGATCTTTTTATGGCTTTAAACGTGTTTTCTCCTCGAGAGAAACATGATTTCACTAAAAACGTTATAGTTTAAACATGCCTGTTTGTACATGTGTGCAAACACTCAGAGCCTTAAGATAGGGGTTTCACCAATGTGTTTTTTGGTGAGAAACCTTCTATTTCAAGGTTCTGTGCGTTTTCAGACAAGTACAATATGTATTTATAGTGTTTCTGATGAAATCCCTCCTTTTAATGCATTTTCTCACAGAAAACGAGTCTCTCGCCATGGGAACATGGCTTTTTTGAAAAAGCATATTCTGGTCGAGAAATCGTGTTTTAAGCAATAAAAACGACTCCCGGCCTTATTTGGTTCACATTTGTACTTTTGGTAAGCTAGCCCGTATTCATAACGCACTAAACCTTTTTATAGCGTTAAACGCCTTTTCTCGACGAAAAAAGCACAATTTCATCAAAAACAAACAAAACAAGAAAAATGAATCTATTCAACAAGTCTGCAACACGTCCTTAAGAGTTGCATGATTTCACCCAATGTCAATGTGTAATTTCTCCAGTTCTGATCATTTTTTAGGTGGTTGGTAGCTTGGTCAATGCCAAAACACAGTGAGATCTTTTTATGGCTTTAAACGCGTTTTCTCCTCGAGAGAAACATGATTTCACTAAAAACGTTATAGTTTAAACATGCCTGTTTGTACATGTGTGCAAACACTCAGAGCCTTAAGATAGGGGTTTCACCAATGTGTTTTTTGGTGAGAAACCTTCTATTTCAAGGTTCTGTGCGTTTTCAGACAAGTACAATATGTATTTATAGTGTTTCTGATGAAATCCCTCCTTTTAATGCATTGTCTCACAGAAAACGAGTCTCTCGCCATGGGAACATGGCTTTTTTGAAAAAGCATATTCTGGTCGAGAAATCGTGTTTTAAGCAATAAAAACGACTCCCGGCCTTATTTAGTTCACATTTGTACTTTTGGTAAGCTAGCCCGTACTCATAACGCACTAAACCTTTTTACCGCGTTAAACGCCTTTTCTCGACGAGAAAAGCACAATTTCATCAAAAACAAACAAAACAAGAAAAATGAATCTATTCAACAAGTCTGCAACACGTCCTTAAGAGTTACATGATTTCACCCAATGTCAATGTGTAATTTCTCCAGTTCTGATCATTTTTTAGGTGGTTGGTAGCTTGGTCAATGCCAAAACACAGTGAGATCTTTTTATGGCTTTAAACGCGTTTTCTCCTCGAGAGAAACATGATTTCACTAAAAACGTTATAGTTTAAACATGCCTGTTTGTACATGTGTGCAAACACTCAGAGCCTTAAGATAGGGGTTTCACCAATGTGTTTTTTGGTGAGAAACCTTCTATTTCAAGGTTCTGTGCGTTTTCAGACAAGTACAATATGTATTTATAGTGTTTCTGATGAAATCCCTCCTTTTAATGCATTTTCTCACAGAAAACGAGTCTCTCGCCATGGGAACATGGCTTTTTTGAAAAAGCATATTCTGGTCGAGAAATCGTGTTTTAAGCAATAAAAACGACTCCCGGCCTTATTTAGTTCACATTTGTACTTTTGGTAAGCTAGCCCGTATTCATAACGCACTAAACCTTTTTATCGCGTTAAACGCCTTTTCTCGACGAGAAAAGCACATTTTCATCAAAAACAAACAAAACAAGAAAAATGAATCTATTCAACAAGTCTGCAACACGTCCTTAAGAGTTACATGATTTCACCCAATGTCAATGTGTAATTTCTCCAGTTCTGATCATTTTTTAGGTTGTTGGTAGCTTGGTCAATGCCAAAACACATTGAGATCTTTTTATGGCTTTAAACGCGTTTTCTCCTCGAGAGAAACATGATTTCACTAAAAACGTTATAGTTTAAACATGCCTGTTGTACATGTGTGCAAACACTCAGAGCCTTAAGATAGGGGTTTCACCAATGTGTTTTTTGGTGAGAAACCTTCTATTTCAAGGTTCTGTGCGTTTTCAGACAAGTACAATATGTATTTATAGTGTTTCTGATGAAATCCCTCCTTTTAAATGCATTTTCTCACAGAAAACGAGTCTCTCGCCATGGGAACATGGCTTTTTTGAAAAAGCATATTCTGGTCGAGAAATCGTGTTTTAAGCAATAAAAACGACTCCCGGCCTTATTTAGTTCACATTTGTACTTTTGGTAAGCTAGCCCGTATTCATAACGCACTAAACCTTTTTATCGCGTTAAACGCCTTTTCTCGACGAGAAAAGCACAATTTCATCAAAAACAAACAAAACAAGAAAAATGAATGTATTCAACAAGTCTGCAACACGTCCTTAAGAGTTACATGATTTCACCCAATGTCAATGTGTAATTTCTCCATTTCTGATCATTTTTTAGGTTGTTGGTAGCTTGGTCAATGCCAAAACACAGTGAGATCTTTTTATGGCTTTAAACGCGTTTTCTCCTCGAGAGAAACATGATTTCACTAAAAACGTTATAGTTTAAACATGCCTGTTTGTACATGTGTGCAAACACTCAGAGCCTTAAGATAGGGGTTTCACCAATGTGTTTTTTGGTGAGAAACCTTCTATTTCAAGGTTCTGTGCGTTTTCAGACAAGTACAATATGTATTTATAGTGTTTCTGATGAAATCCCTCCTTTTAATGCATTTTCTCACAGAAAACGAGTCTCTCGCCATGGGAACATGGCTTTTTTGAAAAAGCATATTCTGGTCGAGAAATCGTGTTTTAAGCAATAAAAACGACTCCCGGCCTTATTTAGTTCACATTTGTACTTTTGGTAAGCTAGCCCGTATTCATAACGCACTAAACCTTTTTATCGCGTTAAACGCCTTTTCTCGACGAGAAAAGCACAATTTCATCAAAAACAAACAAAACAAGAAAAATGAATGTATTCAACAAGTCTGCAACACGTCCTTAAGAGTTACATGATTTCACCCAATGTCAATGTGTAATTTCTCCAGTTCTGATCATTTTTTAGGTGGTTGGTAGCTTGGTCAATGCCAAAACACAGTGAGATCTTTTTATGGCTTTAAACGCGTTTTCTCCTCGAGAGAAACATGATTTCACTAAAAACGTTATAGTTTAAACATGCCTGTTTGTACATGTGTGCAAACACTCAGAGCCTTAAGATAGGGGTTTCACCAATGTGTTTTTTGGTGAGAAACCTTCTATTTCAAGGTTCTGTGCGTTTTCAGACAAGTACAATATGTATTTATAGTGTTTCTGATGAAATCCCTCCTTTTAATGCATTTTCTCACAGAAAACGAGTCTCTCGCCATGGGAACATGGCTTTTTTGAAAAAGCATATTCTGGTCGAGAAATCGTGTTTTAAGCAATAAAAACGACTCCCGGCCTTATTTAGTTCACATTTGTACTTTTGGTAAGCTAGCCCGTATTCATAACGCACTAAACCTTTTTATCGCGTTAAACGCCTTTTCTCGACGAGAAAAGCACAATTTCATCAAAAACAAACAAAACAAGAAAAATGAATGTATTCAACAAGTCTGCAACACGTCCTTAAGAGTTACATGATTTCACCCAATGTCAATGTGTAATTTCTCCAGTTCTGATCATTTTTTTTGTGGTTGGTAGCTTGGTCAATGCCAAAACACAGCGAGATCTTTTTATGGCTTTAAACGCGTTTTCTCCTCGAGAGAAACATGATTTCACTAAAAACGTTATAGTTTCAACATGCCTGTTTGTACATGTGTGCAAACACTCAGAGCCTTAAGATAGGGGTTTCACCAATGTGTTTTTTGGTGAGAAACCTTCTATTTCAAGGTTCTGTGCGTTTTCAGACAAGTACAATATGTATTTATAGTGTTTCTGATGAAATCCCTCCTTTTAATGCATTTTCTCACAGAAAACGAGTCTCTCGCCATGGGAACATGGCTTTTTTGAAAAAGCATATTCTGGTCGAGAAATCGTGTTTTAAGCAATAAAAACGACTCCCGGCCTTATTTAGTTCACATTTGTACTTTTGGTAAGCTAGCCCGTATTCATAACGCACTAAACCTTTTTATCGCGTTAAACGCCTTTTCTCGACGAGAAAAGCACAATTTCATCAAAAACAAACAAAACAAGAAAAATGAATGTATTCAACAAGTCTGCAACACGTCCTTAAGAGTTACATGATTTCACCCAATGTCAATGTGTAATTTCTCCAGTTCTGATCATTTTTTAGGTGGTTGGTAGCTTGGTCAATGCCAAAACACACTGAGATCTTTTTATGGCTTTAAACGCGTTTTCTCCTCGAGAGAAACATGATTTCACTAAAAACGTTATAGTTTAAACATGCCTGTTTGTACATGTGTGCAAACACTCAGAGCCTTAAGATAGGGGTTTCACCAATGTGTTTTTTGGTGAGAAACCTTCTATTTCAAGGTTCTGTGCGTTTTCAGACAAGTACAATATGTATTTATAGTGTTTCTGATGATATCCCTCCTTTTAATGCATTTTCTCACAGAAAACGAGTCTCTCGCCATGGGAACATGGCTTTTTTGAAAAAGCATATTCTGGTCGAGAAATCGTGTTTTAAGCAATAAAAACGACTCCCGGCCTTATTTGGTTCACATTTGTACTTTTGGTAAGCTAGCCCGTATTCATAACGCACTAAACCTTTTTATCGCGTTAAACGCCTTTTCTCGACGAAAAAAGCACAATTTCATCAAAAACAAACAAAACAAGAAAAATGAATCTATTCAACAAGTCTGCAACACGTCCTTAAGAGTTACATGATTTCACCCAATGTCAATGTGTAATTTCTCCAGTTCTGATCATTTTTTAGGTGGTTGGTAGCTTGGTCAATGCCAAAACACAGTGAGATCTTTTTATGGCTTTAAACGCGTTTTCTCCTCGAGAGAAACATGATTTCACTAAAAACGTTATAGTTTAAACATGCCTGTTGTACATGTGTGCAAACACTCAGAGCCTTAAGATAGGGGTTTCACCAATGTGTTTTTTGGTGAGAAACCTTCTATTTCAAGGTTCTGTGCGTTTTCAGACAAGTACAATATGTATTTATAGTGTTTCTGATGAAATCCCTCCTTTTAATGCATTTTCTCACAGAAAACGAGTCTCTCGCCATGGGAACATGGCTTTTTTGAAAAAGCATATTCTGGTCGAGAAATCGTGTTTTAAGCAATAAAAACGACTCCCGGCCTTATTTAGTTCACATTTGTACTTTTGGTAAGCTAGCCCGTATTCATAACGCACTAAACCTTTTTACCGCGTTAAATGCCTTTTCTCGACGAGAAAAGCACAATTTCATCAAAAACAAACAAAACAAGAAAAATGAATCTATTCAACAAGTCTGCAACACGTCCTTAAGAGTTACATGATTTCACCCAATGTCAATGTGTAATTTCTCCAGTTCTGATCATTTTTTAGGTGGTTGGTAGCTTGGTCAATGCCAAAACACAGTGAGATCTTTTTATGGCTTTAAACGCGTTTTCTCCTCGAGAGAAACATGATTTCACTAAAAACGTTATAGTTTAAACATGCCTGTTGTACATGTGTGCAAACACTCAGAGCCTTAAGATAGGGGTTTCACCAATGTGTTTTTTGGTGAGAAACCTTCTATTTCAAGGTTCTGTGCGTTTTCAGACAAGTACAATATGTATTTATAGTGTTTCTGATGAAATCCCTCCTTTTAATGCATTTTCTCACAGAAAACGAGTCTCTCGCCATGGGAACATGGCTTTTTTGAAAAAGCATATTCTGGTCGAGAAATCGTGTTTTAAGCAATAAAAACGACTCCCGGCCTTATTTAGTTCACATTTGTACTTTTGGTAAGCTAGCCCGTATTCATAACGCACTAAACCTTTTTATCGCGTTAAACGCCTTTTCTCGACGAGAAAAGCACAATTTCATCAAAAACAAACAAAACAAGAAAAATGAATGTATTCAACAAGTCTGCAACACGTCCTTAAGAGTTACATGATTTCACCCAATGTCAATGTGTAATTTCTCCAGTTCTGATCATTTTTTAGGTGGTTGGTAGCTTGGTCAATGCCAAAACACAGTGAGATCTTTTTATGGCTTTAAACGCGTTTTCTCCTCGAGAGAAACATGATTTCACTAAAAACGTTATAGTTTAAACATGCCTGTTGTACATGTGTGCAAACACTCAGAGCCTTAAGATAGGGGTTTCACCAATGTGTTTTTTGGTGAGAAACCTTCTATTTCAAGGTTCTGTGCGTTTTCAGACAAGTACAATATGTATTTATAGTGTTTCTGATGAAATCCCTCCTTTTAATGCATTTTCTCACAGAAAACGAGTCTCTCGCCATGGGAACATGGCTTTTTTGAAAAAGCATATTCTGGTCGAGAAATCGTGTTTTAAGCAATAAAAACGACTCCCGGCCTTATTTGGTTCACATTTGTACTTTTGGTAAGCTAGCCCGTATTCATAACGCACTAAACCTTTTTATCGCGTTAAACGCCTTTTCTCGACGAAAAAAGCACAATTTCATCAAAAACAAACAAAACAAGAAAAATGAATCTATTCAACAAGTCTGCAACACGTCCTTAAGAGTTACATGATTTCACCCAATGTCAATGTGTAATTTCTCCAGTTCTGATCATTTTTTAGGTGGTTGGTAGCTTGGTCAATGCCAAAACACAGTGAGATCTTTTTATGGCTTTAAACGCGTTTTCTCCTCGAGAGAAACATGATTTCACTAAAAACGTTATAGTTTAAACATGCCTGTTGTACATGTGTGCAAACACTCAGAGCCTTAAGATAGGGGTTTCACCAATGTGTTTTTTGGTGAGAAACCTTCTATTTCAAGGTTCTGTGCGTTTTCAGACAAGTACAATATGTATTTATAGTGTTTCTGATGAAATCCCTCCTTTTAATGCATTTTCTCACAGAAAACGAGTCTCTCGCCATGGGAACATGGCTTTTTTGAAAAAGCATATTCTGGTCGAGAAATCGTGTTTTAAGCAATAAAAACGACTCCCGGCCTTATTTAGTTCACATTTGTACTTTTGGTAAGCTAGCCCGTATTCATAACGCACTAAACCTTTTTACCGCGTTAAATGCCTTTTCTCGACGAGAAAAGCACAATTTCATCAAAAACAAACAAAACAAGAAAAATGAATCTATTCAACAAGTCTGCAACACGTCCTTAAGAGTTACATGATTTCACCCAATGTCAATGTGTAATTTCTCCAGTTCTGATCATTTTTTAGGTGGTTGGTAGCTTGGTCAATGCCAAAACACAGTGAGATCTTTTTATGGCTTTAAACGCGTTTTCTCCTCGAGAGAAACATGATTTCACTAAAAACGTTATAGTTTAAACATGCCTGTTGTACATGTGTGCAAACACTCAGAGCCTTAAGATAGGGGTTTCACCAATGTGTTTTTTGGTGAGAAACCTTCTATTTCAAGGTTCTGTGCGTTTTCAGACAAGTACAATATGTATTTATAGTGTTTCTGATGAAATCCCTCCTTTTAATGCATTTTCTCACAGAAAACGAGTCTCTCGCCATGGGAACATGGCTTTTTTGAAAAAGCATATTCTGGTCGAGAAATCGTGTTTTAAGCAATAAAAACGACTCCCGGCCTTATTTAGTTCACATTTGTACTTTTGGTAAGCTAGCCCGTATTCATAACGCACTAAACCTTTTTATCGCGTTAAACGCCTTTTCTCGACGAGAAAAGCACAATTTCATCAAAAACAAACAAAACAAGAAAAATGAATGTATTCAACAAGTCTGCAACACGTCCTTAAGAGTTACATGATTTCACCCAATGTCAATGTGTAATTTCTCCAGTTCTGATCATTTTTTAGGTGGTTGGTAGCTTGGTCAATGCCAAAACACAGTGAGATCTTTTTATGGCTTTAAACGCGTTTTCTCCTCGAGAGAAACATGATTTCACTAAAAACGTTATAGTTTAAACATGCCTGTTGTACATGTGTGCAAACACTCAGAGCCTTAAGATAGGGGTTTCACCAATGTGTTTTTTGGTGAGAAACCTTCTATTTCAAGGTTCTGTGCGTTTTCAGACAAGTACAATATGTATTTATAGTGTTTCTGATGAAATCCCTCCTTTTAATGCATTTTCTCACAGAAAACGAGTCTCTCGCCATGGGAACATGGCTTTTTTGAAAAAGCATATTCTGGTCGAGAAATCGTGTTTTAAGCAATAAAAACGACTCCCGGCCTTATTTGGTTCACATTTGTACTTTTGGTAAGCTAGCCCGTATTCATAACGCACTAAACCTTTTTATAGCGTTAAACGCCTTTTCTCGACGAAAAAAGCACAATTTCATCAAAAACAAACAAAACAAGAAAAATGAATCTATTCAACAAGTCTGCAACACGTCCTTAAGAGTTACATGATTTCACCCAATGTCAATGTGTAATTTCTCCAGTTCTGATCATTTTTTAGGTGGTTGGTAGCTTGGTCAATGCCAAAACACAGTGAGATCTTTTTATGGCTTTAAACGCGTTTTCTCCTCGAGAGAAACATGATTTCACTAAAAACGTTATAGTTTAAACATGCCTGTTTGTACATGTGTGCAAACACTCAGAGCCTTAAGATAGGGGTTTCACCAATGTGTTTTTTGGTGAGAAACCTTCTATTTCAAGGTTCTGTGCGTTTTCAGACAAGTACAATATGTATTTATAGTGTTTCTGATGAAATCCCTCCTTTTAATGCATTTTCTCACAGAAAACGAGTCTCTCGCCATGGGAACATGGCTTTTTTGAAAAAGCATATTCTGGTCGAGAAATCGTGTTTTAAGCAATAAAAACGACTCCCGGCCTTATTTAGTTCACATTTGTACTTTTGGTAAGCTAGCCCGTATTCATAACGCACTAAACCTTTTTATCGCGTTAAACGCCTTTTCTCGACGAGAAAAGCACATTTTCATCAAAAACAAACAAAACAAGAAAAATGAATCTATTCAACAAGTCTGCAACACGTCCTTAAGAGTTACATGATTTCACCCAATGTCAATGTGTAATTTCTCCAGTTCTGATCATTTTTTAGGTTGTTGGTAGCTTGGTCAATGCCAAAACACATTGAGATCTTTTTATGGCTTTAAACGCGTTTTCTCCTCGAGAGAAACATGATTTCACTAAAAACGTTATAGTTTAAACATGCCTGTTGTACATGTGTGCAAACACTCAGAGCCTTAAGATAGGGGTTTCACCAATGTGTTTTTTGGTGAGAAACCTTCTATTTCAAGGTTCTGTGCGTTTTCAGACAAGTACAATATGTATTTATAGTGTTTCTGATGAAATCCCTCCTTTTAAATGCATTTTCTCACAGAAAACGAGTCTCTCGCCATGGGAACATGGCTTTTTTGAAAAAGCATATTCTGGTCGAGAAATCGTGTTTTAAGCAATAAAAACGACTCCCGGCCTTATTTAGTTCACATTTGTACTTTTGGTAAGCTAGCCCGTATTCATAACGCACTAAACCTTTTTATCGCGTTAAACGCCTTTTCTCGACGAGAAAAGCACAATTTCATCAAAAACAAACAAAACAAGAAAAATGAATGTATTCAACAAGTCTGCAACACGTCCTTAAGAGTTACATGATTTCACCCAATGTCAATGTGTAATTTCTCCATTTCTGATCATTTTTTAGGTTGTTGGTAGCTTGGTCAATGCCAAAACACAGTGAGATCTTTTTATGGCTTTAAACGCGTTTTCTCCTCGAGAGAAACATGATTTCACTAAAAACGTTATAGTTTAAACATGCCTGTTGTACATGTGTGCAAACACTCAGAGCCTTAAGATAGGGGTTTCACCAATGTGTTTTTTGGTGAGAAACCTTCTATTTCAAGGTTCTGTGCGTTTTCAGACAAGTACAATATGTATTTATAGTGTTTCTGATGAAATCCCTCCTTTTAATGCATTTTCTCACAGAAAACGAGTCTCTCGCCATGGGAACATGGCTTTTTTGAAAAAGCATATTCTGGTCGAGAAATCGTGTTTTAAGCAATAAAAACGACTCCCGGCCTTATTTAGTTCACATTTGTACTTTTGGTAAGCTAGCCCGTATTCATAACGCACTAAACCTTTTTATCGCGTTAAACGCCTTTTCTCGACGAGAAAAGCACAATTTCATCAAAAACAAACAAAACAAGAAAAATGAATGTATTCAACAAGTCTGCAACACGTCCTTAAGAGTTACATGATTTCACCCAATGTCAATGTGTAATTTCTCCAGTTCTGATCATTTTTTAGGTGGTTGGTAGCTTGGTCAATGCCAAAACACAGTGAGATCTTTTTATGGCTTTAAACGCGTTTTCTCCTCGAGAGAAACATGATTTCACTAAAAACGTTATAGTTTAAACATGCCTGTTGTACATGTGTGCAAACACTCAGAGCCTTAAGATAGGGGTTTCACCAATGTGTTTTTTGGTGAGAAACCTTCTATTTCAAGGTTCTGTGCGTTTTCAGACAAGTACAATATGTATTTATAGTGTTTCTGATGAAATCCCTCCTTTTAATGCATTTTCTCACAGAAAACGAGTCTCTCGCCATGGGAACATGGCTTTTTTGAAAAAGCATATTCTGGTCGAGAAATCGTGTTTTAAGCAATAAAAACGACTCCCGGCCTTATTTGGTTCACATTTGTACTTTTGGTAAGCTAGCCCGTATTCATAACGCACTAAACCTTTTTATAGCGTTAAACGCCTTTTCTCGACGAAAAAAGCACAATTTCATCAAAAACAAACAAAACAAGAAAAATGAATCTATTCAACAAGTCTGCAACACGTCCTTAAGAGTTACATGATTTCACCCAATGTCAATGTGTAATTTCTCCAGTTCTGATCATTTTTTAGGTGGTTGGTAGCTTGGTCAATGCCAAAACACAGTGAGATCTTTTTATGGCTTTAAACGCGTTTTCTCCTCGAGAGAAACATGATTTCACTAAAAACGTTATAGTTTAAACATGCCTGTTTGTACATGTGTGCAAACACTCAGAGCCTTAAGATAGGGGTTTCACCAATGTGTTTTTTGGTGAGAAACCTTCTATTTCAAGGTTCTGTGCGTTTTCAGACAAGTACAATATGTATTTATAGTGTTTCTGATGAAATCCCTCCTTTTAATGCATTTTCTCACAGAAAACGAGTCTCTCGCCATGGGAACATGGCTTTTTTGAAAAAGCATATTCTGGTCGAGAAATCGTGTTTTAAGCAATAAAAACGACTCCCGGCCTTATTTAGTTCACATTTGTACTTTTGGTAAGCTAGCCCGTATTCATAACGCACTAAACCTTTTTATCGCGTTAAACGCCTTTTCTCGACGAGAAAAGCACATTTTCATCAAAAACAAACAAAACAAGAAAAATGAATCTATTCAACAAGTCTGCAACACGTCCTTAAGAGTTACATGATTTCACCCAATGTCAATGTGTAATTTCTCCAGTTCTGATCATTTTTTAGGTTGTTGGTAGCTTGGTCAATGCCAAAACACATTGAGATCTTTTTATGGCTTTAAACGCGTTTTCTCCTCGAGAGAAACATGATTTCACTAAAAACGTTATAGTTTAAACATGCCTGTTGTACATGTGTGCAAACACTCAGAGCCTTAAGATAGGGGTTTCACCAATGTGTTTTTTGGTGAGAAACCTTCTATTTCAAGGTTCTGTGCGTTTTCAGACAAGTACAATATGTATTTATAGTGTTTCTGATGAAATCCCTCCTTTTAAATGCATTTTCTCACAGAAAACGAGTCTCTCGCCATGGGAACATGGCTTTTTTGAAAAAGCATATTCTGGTCGAGAAATCGTGTTTTAAGCAATAAAAACGACTCCCGGCCTTATTTAGTTCACATTTGTACTTTTGGTAAGCTAGCCCGTATTCATAACGCACTAAACCTTTTTATCGCGTTAAACGCCTTTTCTCGACGAGAAAAGCACAATTTCATCAAAAACAAACAAAACAAGAAAAATGAATGTATTCAACAAGTCTGCAACACGTCCTTAAGAGTTACATGATTTCACCCAATGTCAATGTGTAATTTCTCCATTTCTGATCATTTTTTAGGTTGTTGGTAGCTTGGTCAATGCCAAAACACAGTGAGATCTTTTTATGGCTTTAAACGCGTTTTCTCCTCGAGAGAAACATGATTTCACTAAAAACGTTATAGTTTAAACATGCCTGTTTGTACATGTGTGCAAACACTCAGAGCCTTAAGATAGGGGTTTCACCAATGTGTTTTTTGGTGAGAAACCTTCTATTTCAAGGTTCTGTGCGTTTTCAGACAAGTACAATATGTATTTATAGTGTTTCTGATGAAATCCCTCCTTTTAATGCATTTTCTCACAGAAAACGAGTCTCTCGCCATGGGAACATGGCTTTTTTGAAAAAGCATATTCTGGTCGAGAAATCGTGTTTTAAGCAATAAAAACGACTCCCGGCCTTATTTAGTTCACATTTGTACTTTTGGTAAGCTAGCCCGTATTCATAACGCACTAAACCTTTTTATCGCGTTAAACGCCTTTTCTCGACGAGAAAAGCACAATTTCATCAAAAACAAACAAAACAAGAAAAATGAATGTATTCAACAAGTCTGCAACACGTCCTTAAGAGTTACATGATTTCACCCAATGTCAATGTGTAATTTCTCCAGTTCTGATCATTTTTTAGGTGGTTGGTAGCTTGGTCAATGCCAAAACACAGTGAGATCTTTTTATGGCTTTAAACGCGTTTTCTCCTCGAGAGAAACATGATTTCACTAAAAACGTTATAGTTTAAACATGCCTGTTTGTACATGTGTGCAAACACTCAGAGCCTTAAGATAGGGGTTTCACCAATGTGTTTTTTGGTGAGAAACCTTCTATTTCAAGGTTCTGTGCGTTTTCAGACAAGTACAATATGTATTTATAGTGTTTCTGATGAAATCCCTCCTTTTAATGCATTTTCTCACAGAAAACGAGTCTCTCGCCATGGGAACATGGCTTTTTTGAAAAAGCATATTCTGGTCGAGAAATCGTGTTTTAAGCAATAAAAACGACTCCCGGCCTTATTTAGTTCACATTTGTACTTTTGGTAAGCTAGCCCGTATTCATAACGCACTAAACCTTTTTATCGCGTTAAACGCCTTTTCTCGACGAGAAAAGCACAATTTCATCAAAAACAAACAAAACAAGAAAAATGAATGTATTCAACAAGTCTGCAACACGTCCTTAAGAGTTACATGATTTCACCCAATGTCAATGTGTAATTTCTCCAGTTCTGATCATTTTTTTTTGTGGTTGGTAGCTTGGTCAATGCCAAAACACAGCGAGATCTTTTTATGGCTTTAAACGCGTTTTCTCCTCGAGAGAAACATGATTTCACTAAAAACGTTATAGTTTCAACATGCCTGTTTGTACATGTGTGCAAACACTCAGAGCCTTAAGATAGGGGTTTCACCAATGTGTTTTTTGGTGAGAAACCTTCTATTTCAAGGTTCTGTGCGTTTTCAGACAAGTACAATATGTATTTATAGTGTTTCTGATGAAATCCCTCCTTTTAATGCATTTTCTCACAGAAAACGAGTCTCTCGCCATGGGAACATGGCTTTTTTGAAAAAGCATATTCTGGTCGAGAAATCGTGTTTTAAGCAATAAAAACGACTCCCGGCCTTATTTAGTTCACATTTGTACTTTTGGTAAGCTAGCCCGTATTCATAACGCACTAAACCTTTTTATCGCGTTAAACGCCTTTTCTCGACGAGAAAAGCACAATTTCATCAAAAACAAACAAAACAAGAAAAATGAATGTATTCAACAAGTCTGCAACACGTCCTTAAGAGTTACATGATTTCACCCAATGTCAATGTGTAATTTCTCCAGTTCTGATCATTTTTTAGGTGGTTGGTAGCTTGGTCAATGCCAAAACACACTGAGATCTTTTTATGGCTTTAAACGCGTTTTCTCCTCGAGAGAAACATGATTTCACTAAAAACGTTATAGTTTAAACATGCCTGTTTGTACATGTGTGCAAACACTCAGAGCCTTAAGATAGGGGTTTCACCAATGTGTTTTTTGGTGAGAAACCTTCTATTTCAAGGTTCTGTGCGTTTTCAGACAAGTACAATATGTATTTATAGTGTTTCTGATGATATCCCTCCTTTTAATGCATTTTCTCACAGAAAACGAGTCTCTCGCCATGGGAACATGGCTTTTTTGAAAAAGCATATTCTGGTCGAGAAATCGTGTTTTAAGCAATAAAAACGACTCCCGGCCTTATTTGGTTCACATTTGTACTTTTGGTAAGCTAGCCCGTATTCATAACGCACTAAACCTTTTTATCGCGTTAAACGCCTTTTCTCGACGAAAAAAGCACAATTTCATCAAAAACAAACAAAACAAGAAAAATGAATCTATTCAACAAGTCTGCAACACGTCCTTAAGAGTTACATGATTTCACCCAATGTCAATGTGTAATTTCTCCAGTTCTGATCATTTTTTAGGTGGTTGGTAGCTTGGTCAATGCCAAAACACAGTGAGATCTTTTTATGGCTTTAAACGCGTTTTCTCCTCGAGAGAAACATGATTTCACTAAAAACGTTATAGTTTAAACATGCCTGTTGTACATGTGTGCAAACACTCAGAGCCTTAAGATAGGGGTTTCACCAATGTGTTTTTTGGTGAGAAACCTTCTATTTCAAGGTTCTGTGCGTTTTCAGACAAGTACAATATGTATTTATAGTGTTTCTGATGAAATCCCTCCTTTTAATGCATTTTCTCACAGAAAACGAGTCTCTCGCCATGGGAACATGGCTTTTTTGAAAAAGCATATTCTGGTCGAGAAATCGTGTTTTAAGCAATAAAAACGACTCCCGGCCTTATTTAGTTCACATTTGTACTTTTGGTAAGCTAGCCCGTATTCATAACGCACTAAACCTTTTTACCGCGTTAAATGCCTTTTCTCGACGAGAAAAGCACAATTTCATCAAAAACAAACAAAACAAGAAAAATGAATCTATTCAACAAGTCTGCAACACGTCCTTAAGAGTTACATGATTTCACCCAATGTCAATGTGTAATTTCTCCAGTTCTGATCATTTTTTAGGTGGTTGGTAGCTTGGTCAATGCCAAAACACAGTGAGATCTTTTTATGGCTTTAAACGCGTTTTCTCCTCGAGAGAAACATGATTTCACTAAAAACGTTATAGTTTAAACATGCCTGTTGTACATGTGTGCAAACACTCAGAGCCTTAAGATAGGGGTTTCACCAATGTGTTTTTTGGTGAGAAACCTTCTATTTCAAGGTTCTGTGCGTTTTCAGACAAGTACAATATGTATTTATAGTGTTTCTGATGAAATCCCTCCTTTTAATGCATTTTCTCACAGAAAACGAGTCTCTCGCCATGGGAACATGGCTTTTTTGAAAAAGCATATTCTGGTCGAGAAATCGTGTTTTAAGCAATAAAAACGACTCCCGGCCTTATTTAGTTCACATTTGTACTTTTGGTAAGCTAGCCCGTATTCATAACGCACTAAACCTTTTTATCGCGTTAAACGCCTTTTCTCGACGAGAAAAGCACAATTTCATCAAAAACAAACAAAACAAGAAAAATGAATGTATTCAACAAGTCTGCAACACGTCCTTAAGAGTTACATGATTTCACCCAATGTCAATGTGTAATTTCTCCAGTTCTGATCATTTTTTAGGTGGTTGGTAGCTTGGTCAATGCCAAAACACACTGAGATCTTTTTATGGCTTTAAACGCGTTTTCTCCTCGAGAGAAACATGATTTCACTAAAAACGTTATAGTTTAAACATGCCTGTTTGTACATGTGTGCAAACACTCAGAGCCTTAAGATAGGGGTTTCACCAATGTGTTTTTTGGTGAGAAACCTTCTATTTCAAGGTTCTGTGCGTTTTCAGACAAGTACAATATGTATTTATAGTGTTTCTGATGAAATCCCTCCTTTTAAATGCATTTTCTCACAGAAAACGAGTCTCTCGCCATGGGAACATGGCTTTTTTGAAAAAGCATATTCTGGTCGAGAAATCGTGTTTTAAGAAATAAAAACGACTCCCGGCCTTATTTAGTTCACATTTGTACTTTTGGTAAGCTAGCCCGTATTCATAACGCACTAAACCTTTTTATCGCGTTAAACGCCTTTTCTCGACGAGAAAAGCACAATTTCATCAAAAACAAACAAAACAAGAAAAATGAATGTATTCAACAAGTCTGCAACACGTCCTTAAGAGTTACATGATTTCACCCAATGTCAATGTGTAATTTCTCCATTTCTGATCATTTTTTAGGTGGTTGGTAGCTTGGTCAATGCCAAAACACACTGAGATCTTTTTATGGCTTTAAACGCGTTTTCTCCTCGAGAGAAACATGATTTCACTAAAAACGTTATAGTTTAAACATGCCTGTTTGTACATGTGTGCAAACACTCAGAGCCTTAAGATAGGGGTTTCACCAATGTGTTTTTTGGTGAGAAACCTTCTATTTCAAGGTTCTGTGCGTTTTCAGACAAGTACAATATGTATTTATAGTGTTTCTGATGATATCCCTCCTTTTAATGCATTTTCTCACAGAAAACGAGTCTCTCGCCATGGGAACATGGCTTTTTTGAAAAAGCATATTCTGGTCGAGAAATCGTGTTTTAAGCAATAAAAACGACTCCCGGCCTTATTTGGTTCACATTTGTACTTTTGGTAAGCTAGCCCGTATTCATAACGCACTAAACCTTTTTATCGCGTTAAACGCCTTTTCTCGACGAAAAAAGCACAATTTCATCAAAAACAAACAAAACAAGAAAAATGAATCTATTCAACAAGTCTGCAACACGTCCTTAAGAGTTGCATGATTTCACCCAATGTCAATGTGTAATTTCTCCAGTTCTGATCATTTTTTAGGTGGTTGGTAGCTTGGTCAATGCCAAAACACAGTGAGATCTTTTTATGGCTTTAAACGCGTTTTCTCCTCGAGAGAAACATGATTTCACTAAAAACGTTATAGTTTAAACATGCCTGTTTGTACATGTGTGCAAACACTCAGAGCCTTAAGATAGGGGTTTCACCAATGTGTTTTTTGGTGAGAAACCTTCTATTTCAAGGTTCTGTGCGTTTTCAGACAAGTACAATATGTATTTATAGTGTTTCTGATGAAATCCCTCCTTTTAATGCATTTTCTCACAGAAAACGAGTCTCTCGCCATGGGAACATGGCTTTTTTGAAAAAGCATATTCTGGTCGAGAAATCGTGTTTTAAGCAATAAAAACGACTCCCGGCCTTATTTAGTTCACATTTGTACTTTTGGTAAGCTAGCCCGTACTCATAACGCACTAAACCTTTTTACCGCGTTAAACGCCTTTTCTCGACGAGAAAAGCACAATTTCATCAAAAACAAACAAAACAAGAAAAATGAATCTATTCAACAAGTCTGCAACACGTCCTTAAGAGTTACATGATTTCACCCAATGTCAATGTGTAATTTCTCCAGTTCTGATCATTTTTTAGGTGGTTGGTAGCTTGGTCAATGCCAAAACACAGTGAGATCTTTTTATGGCTTTAAACGCGTTTTCTCCTCGAGAGAAACATGATTTCACTAAAAACGTTATAGTTTAAACATGCCTGTTTGTACATGTGTGCAAACACTCAGAGCCTTAAGATAGGGGTTTCACCAATGTGTTTTTTGGTGAGAAACCTTCTATTTCAAGGTTCTGTGCGTTTTCAGACAAGTACAATATGTATTTATAGTGTTTCTGATGAAATCCCTCCTTTTAATGCATTTTCTCACAGAAAACGAGTCTCTCGCCATGGGAACATGGCTTTTTTGAAAAAGCATATTCTGGTCGAGAAATCGTGTTTTAAGCAATAAAAACGACTCCCGGCCTTATTTAGTTCACATTTGTACTTTTGGTAAGCTAGCCCGTATTCATAACGCACTAAACCTTTTTATCGCGTTAAACGCCTTTTCTCGACGAGAAAAGCACAATTTCATCAAAAACAAACAAAACAAGAAAAATGAATGTATTCAACAAGTCTGCAACACGTCCTTAAGAGTTACATGATTTCACCCAATGTCAATGTGTAATTTCTCCAGTTCTGATCATTTTTTAGGTTGGTTGGTAGCTTGGTCAATGCCAAAACACAGCGAGATCTTTTTATGGCTTTAAACGCGTTTTCTCCTCGAGAGAAACATGATTTCACTAAAAACGTTATAGTTTAAACATGCCTGTTTGTACATGTGTGCAAACACTCAGAGCCTTAAGATAGGGGTTTCACCAATGTGTTTTTTGGTGAGAAACCTTCTATTTCAAGGTTCTGTGCGTTTTCAGACAAGTACAATATGTATTTATAGTGTTTCTGATGATATCCCACCTTTTAATGCATTTTCTCACAGAAAACGAGTCTCTCGCCATGGAAACATGGCTTTTTTGAAAAAGCATATTCTGGTCGAGAAATCGTGTTTTAAGCAATAAAAACGACTCCCGGCCTTATTTAGTTCACATTTGTACTTTTGGTAAGCTAGCCCGTATTCATAACGCACTAAACCTTTTTATCGCGTTAAACGCCTTTTCTCGACGAGAAAAGCACAATTTCATCAAAAACAAACAAAACAAGAAAAATGAATGTATTCAACAAGTCTGCAACACGTCCTTAAGAGTTACATGATTTCACCCAATGTCAATGTGTAATTTCTCCAGTTCTGATCATTTTTTAGGTGGTTGGTAGCTTGGTCAATGCCAAAACACAGTGAGATCTTTTTATGGCTTTAAACGTGTTTTCTCCTCGAGAGAAACATGATTTCACTAAAAACGTTACAGTTTAAACATGCCTGTTTGTACATGTGTGCAAACACTCAGAGCCTTAAGATAGGGGTTTCACCAATGTGTTTTTTGGTGAGAAACCTTCTATTTCAAGGTTCTGTGCGTTTTCAGAAAAGTACAATATGTATTTATAGTGTTTCTGATGAAATCCCTCCTTTTAATGCATTTTCTCACAGAAAACGAGTCTCTCGCCATGGGAACATGGCTTTTTTGAAAAAGCATATTCTGGTCGAGAAATCGTGTTTTAAGCAATAAAAACGACTCCCGGCCTTATTTAGTTCACATTTGTACTTTTGGTAAGCTAGCCCGTACTCATAACGCACTAAACCTTTTTATCGCGTTAAACGCCTTTTCTCGACGAGAAAAGCACATTTTCATCAAAAACAAACAAAACAAGAAAAATGAATCTATTCAACAAGTCTGCAACACGTCCTTAAGAGTTGCATGATTTCACCCAATGTCAATGTGTAATTTCTCCAGTTCTGATCATTTTTTAGGTGGTTGGTAGCTTGGTCAATGCCAAAACACAGTGAGATCTTTTTATGGCTTTAAACGCGTTTTCTCCTCGAGAGAAACATGATTTCACTAAAAACGTTATAGTTTAAACATGCCTGTTTGTACATGTGTGCAAACACTCAGAGCCTTAAGATAGGGGTTTCACCAATGTGTTTTTTGGTGAGAAACCTTCTATTTCAAGGTTCTGTGCGTTTTCAGACAAGTACAATATGTATTTATAGTGTTTCTGATGAAATCCCTCCTTTTAATGCATTTTCCCACAGAAAACGAGTCTCTCGCCATGGGAACATGGCTTTTTTGAAAAAGCATATTCTGGTCGAGAAATCGTGTTTTAAGCAATAAAAACGACTCCCGGCCTTATTTAGTTCACATTTGTACTTTTGGTAAGCTAGCCCGTATTCATAACGCACTAAACCTTTTTATCGCGTTAAACGCCTTTTCTCGACGAGAAAAGCACAATTTCATCAAAAACAAACAAAACAAGAAAAATGAATCTATTCAACAAGTCTGCAACACGTCCTTAAGAGTTTACATGATTTCACCCAATGTCAATGTGTAATTTCTCCAGTTCTGATCATTTTTTAGGTGGATGGTAGCTTGGTCAATGCCAAAACACAGTGAGATCTTTTTATGGCTTTAAACGCGTTTTCTCCTCGAGAGAAACATGATTTCACTAAAAACGTTATAGTTTAAACATGCCTGTTGTACATGTGTGCAAACACTCAGAGCCTTAAGATAGGGGTTTCACCAATGTGTTTTTTGGTGAGAAACCTTCTATTTCAAGGTTCTGTGCGTTTTCAGACAAGTACAATATGTATTTATAGTGTTTCTGATGAAATCCCTCCTTTTAATGCATTTTCTCACAGAAAACGAGTCTCTCGCCATGGGAACATGGCTTTTTTGAAAAAGCATATTCTGGTCGAGAAATCGTGTTTTAAGCAATAAAAACGACTCCCGGCCTTATTTGGTTCACATTTGTACTTTTGGTAAGCTAGCCCGTATTCATAACGCACTAAACCTTTTTATCGCGTTAAACGCCTTTTTTCGACGAGAAAAGCACATTTTCATCAAAAACAAACAAAACAAGAAAAATGAATCTATTCAACAAGTCTGCAACACGTCCTTAAGAGTTACATGATTTCACCCAATGTCAATGTGTAATTTCTCCAGTTCTGATCATTTTTTAGGTTGTTGGTAGCTTGGTCAATGCCAAAACACATTGAGATCTTTTTATGGCTTTAAACGCGTTTTCTCCTCGAGAGAAACATGATTTCACTAAAAACGTTATAGTTTAAACATGCCTGTTGTACATGTGTGCAAACACTCAGAGCCTTAAGATAGGGGTTTCACCAATGTGTTTTTTGGTGAGAAACCTTCTATTTCAAGGTTCTGTGCGTTTTCAGACAAGTACAATATGTATTTATAGTGTTTCTGATGAAATCCCTCCTTTTAATGCATTTTCTCACAGAAAACGAGTCTCTCGCCATGGGAACATGGCTTTTTTGAAAAAGCATATTCTGGTCGAGAAATCGTGTTTTAAGCAATAAAAACGACTCCCGGCCTTATTTAGTTCACATTTGTACTTTTGGTAAGCTAGCCCGTATTCATAACGCACTAAACCTTTTTATCGCGTTAAACGCCTTTTCTCGACGAGAAAAGCACAATTTCATCAAAAACAAACAAAACAAGAAAAATGAATCTATTCAACAAGTCTGCAACACGTCCTTAAGAGTTACATGATTTCACCCAATGTCAATGTGTAATTTCTCCAGTTCTGATCATTTTTTAGGTTGTTGGTAGCTTGGTCAATGCCAAAACACAGTGAGATCTTTTTATGGCTTTAAACGCGTTTTCTCCTCGAGAGAAACATGATTTCACTAAAAACGTTATAGTTTAAACATGCCTGTTTGTACATGCGTGCAAACACTCAGAGCCTTAAGATAGGGGTTTCACCAATGTGTTTTTTGGTGAGAAACCTTCTATTTCAAGGTTCTGTGCGTTTTCAGACAAGTACAATATGTATTTATAGTGTTTCTGATGAAATCCCTCCTTTTAATGCATTTTCTCACAGAAAACGAGTCTCTCGCCATGGGAACATGGCTTTTTTGAAAAAGCATATTCTGGTCGAGAAATCGTGTTTTAAGCAATAAAAACGACTCCCGGCCTTATTTAGTTCACATTTGTACTTTTGGTAAGCTAGCCCGTATTCATAACGCACTAAACCTTTTTATCGCGTTAAACGCCTTTTCTCGACGAGAAAAGCACAATTTCATCAAAAACAAACAAAACAAGAAAAATGAATGTATTCAACAAGTCTGCAACACGTCCTTAAGAGTTACATGATTTCACCCAATGTCAATGTGTAATTTCTCCAGTTCTGATCATTTTTTAGGTGGTTGGTAGCTTGGTCAATGCCAAAACACACTGATATCTTTTTATGGCTTTAAACGCGTTTTCTCCTCGAGAGAAACATGATTTCACTAAAAACGTTATAGTTTAAACATGCCTGTTTGTACATGTGTGCAAACACTCAGAGCCTTAAGATAGGGGTTTCACCAATGTGTTTTTTGGTGAGAAACCTTCTATTTCAAGGTTCTGTGCGTTTTCAGACAAGTACAATATGTATTTATAGTGTTTCTGATGAAATCCCTCCTTTTAATGCATTTTCTCACAGAAAACGAGTCTCTCGCCATGGGAACATGGCTTTTTTGAAAAAGCATATTCTGGTCGAGAAATCGTGTTTTAAGCAATAAAAACGACTCCCGGCCTTATTTAGTTCACATTTGTACTTTTGGTAAGCTAGCCCGTATTCATAACGCACTAAACCTTTTTATCGCGTTAAACGCCTTTTCTCGACGAGAAAAGCACAATTTCATCAAAAACAAACAAAACAAGAAAAATGAATGTATTCAACAAGTCTGCAACACGTCCTTAAGAGTTACATGATTTCACCCAATGTCAATGTGTAATTTCTCCAGTTCTGATCATTTTTTAGGTGGTTGGTCGCTTGGTCAATGCCAAAACACACTGAGATCTTTTTATGGCTTTAAACGCGTTTTCTCCTCGAGAGAAACATGATTTCACTAAAAACGTTATAGTTTAAACATGCCTGTTTGTACATGTGTGCAAACACTCGGAGCCTTAAGATAGGGGTTTCACCAATGTGTTTTTTGGTGAGAAACCTTCTATTTCAAGGTTCTGTGCGTTTTCAGACAAGTACAATATGTATTTATAGTGTTTCTGATGATATCCCTCCTTTTAATGCATTTTCTCACAGAAAACGAGTCTCTCGCCATGGGAACATGGCTTTTTTGAAAAAGCATATTCTGGTCGAGAAATCGTGTTTTAAGCAATAAAAACGACTCCCGGCCTTATTTGGTTCACATTTGTACTTTTGGTAAGCTAGCCCGTATTCATAACGCACTAAACCTTTTTATCGCGTTAAACGCCTTTTCTCGACGAAAAAAGCACAATTTCATCAAAAACAAACAAAACAAGAAAAATGAATCTATTCAACAAGTCTGCAACACGTCCTTAAGAGTTGCATGATTTCACCCAATGTCAATGTGTAATTTCTCCAGTTCTGATCATTTTTTAGGTGGTTGGTAGCTTGGTCAATGCCAAAACACAGTGAGATCTTTTTATGGCTTTAAACGCGTTTTCTCCTCGAGAGAAACATGATTTCACTAAAAACGTTATAGTTTAAACATGCCTGTTTGTACATGTGTGCAAACACTCAGAGCCTTAAGATAGGGGTTTCACCAATGTGTTTTTTGGTGAGAAACCTTCTATTTCAAGGTTCTGTGCGTTTTCAGACAAGTACAATATGTATTTATAGTGTTTCTGATGAAATCCCTCCTTTTAATGCATTTTCTCACAGAAAACGAGTCTCTCGCCATGGGAACATGGCTTTTTTGAAAAAGCATATTCTGGTCGAGAAATCGTGTTTTAAGCAATAAAAACGACTCCCGGCCTTATTTAGTTCACATTTGTACTTTTGGTAAGCTAGCCCGTACTCATAACGCACTAAACCTTTTTACCGCGTTAAACGCCTTTTCTCGACGAGAAAAGCACAATTTCATCAAAAACAAACAAAACAAGAAAAATGAATCTATTCAACAAGTCTGCAACACGTCCTTAAGAGTTACATGATTTCACCCAATGTCAATGTGTAATTTCTCCAGTTCTGATCATTTTTTAGGTGGTTGGTAGCTTGGTCAATGCCAAAACACAGTGAGATCTTTTTATGGCTTTAAACGCGTTTTCTCCTCGAGAGAAACATGATTTCACTAAAAACGTTATAGTTTAAACATGCCTGTTGTACATGTGTGCAAACACTCAGAGCCTTAAGATAGGGGTTTCACCAATGTGTTTTTTGGTGAGAAACCTTCTATTTCAAGGTTCTGTGCGTTTTCAGACAAGTACAATATGTATTTATAGTGTTTCTGATGAAATCCCTCCTTTTAATGCATTTTCTCACAGAAAACGAGTCTCTCGCCATGGGAACATGGCTTTTTTGAAAAAGCATATTCTGGTCGAGAAATCGTGTTTTAAGCAATAAAAACGACTCCCGGCCTTATTTAGTTCACATTTGTACTTTTGGTAAGCTAGCCCGTATTCATAACGCACTAAACCTTTTTATCGCGTTAAACGCCTTTTCTCGACGAGAAAAGCACATTTTCATCAAAAACAAACAAAACAAGAAAAATGAATCTATTCAACAAGTCTGCAACACGTCCTTAAGAGTTACATGATTTCACCCAATGTCAATGTGTAATTTCTCCAGTTCTGATCATTTTTTAGGTTGTTGGTAGCTTGGTCAATGCCAAAACACATTGAGATCTTTTTATGGCTTTAAACGCGTTTTCTCCTCGAGAGAAACATGATTTCACTAAAAACGTTATAGTTTAAACATGCCTGTTGTACATGTGTGCAAACACTCAGAGCCTTAAGATAGGGGTTTCACCAATGTGTTTTTTGGTGAGAAACCTTCTATTTCAAGGTTCTGTGCGTTTTCAGACAAGTACAATATGTATTTATAGTGTTTCTGATGAAATCCCTCCTTTTAAATGCATTTTCTCACAGAAAACGAGTCTCTCGCCATGGGAACATGGCTTTTTTGAAAAAGCATATTCTGGTCGAGAAATCGTGTTTTAAGCAATAAAAACGACTCCCGGCCTTATTTAGTTCACATTTGTACTTTTGGTAAGCTAGCCCGTACTCATAACGCACTAAACCTTTTTACCGCGTTAAACGCCTTTTCTCGACGAGAAAAGCACAATTTCATCAAAAACAAACAAAACAAGAAAAATGAATCTATTCAACAAGTCTGCAACACGTCCTTAAGAGTTACATGATTTCACCCAATGTCAATGTGTAATTTCTCCAGTTCTGATCATTTTTTAGGTGGTTGGTAGCTTGGTCAATGCCAAAACACAGTGAGATCTTTTTATGGCTTTAAACGCGTTTTCTCCTCGAGAGAAACATGATTTCACTAAAAACGTTATAGTTTAAACATGCCTGTTGTACATGTGTGCAAACACTCAGAGCCTTAAGATAGGGGTTTCACCAATGTGTTTTTTGGTGAGAAACCTTCTATTTCAAGGTTCTGTGCGTTTTCAGACAAGTACAATATGTATTTATAGTGTTTCTGATGAAATCCCTCCTTTTAATGCATTTTCTTACAGAAAACGAGTCTCTCGCCCTGGGAACATGGCTTTTTTGAAAAAGCATATTCTGGTCGAGAAATCGTGTTTTAAGCAATAAAAACGACTCCCGGCCTTATTTAGTTCACATTTGTACTTTTGGTAAGCTAGCCCGTATTCATAACGCACTAAACCTTTTTATCGCGTTAAACGCCTTTTCTCGACGACAAAAGCACAATTTCATCAAAAACAAACAAAACAAGAAAAATGAATCTATTCAACAAGTCTGCAACACGTCCTTAAGAGTTACATGATTTCACCCAATGTCAATGTGTAATTTCTCCAGTTCTGATCATTTTTTAGGTTGTTGGTAGCTTGGTCAATGCCAAAACACATTGAGATCTTTTTATGGCTTTAAACGCGTTTTCTCCTCGAGAGAAACATGATTTCACTAAAAACGTTATAGTTTAAACATGCCTGTTGTTAATGTGTGCAAACACTCAGAGCCTTAAGATAGGGGTTTCACCAATGTGTTTTTTGGTGAGAAACCTTCTATTTCAAGGTTCTGTGCGTTTTCAGACAAGTACAATATGTATTTATAGTGTTTCTCATGAAATCCCTCCTTTTAATGCATTTTCTCACAGAAAACGAGTCTCTCGCCATGGGAACATGGCTTTTTTGAAAAAGCATATTCTGGTCGAGAAATCGTGTTTTAAGCAATAAAAACGACTCCCGGCCTTATTTAGTTCACATTTGTACTTTTGGTAAGCTAGCCCGTATTCATAACGCACTAAACCTTTTTATCGCGTTAAACGCCTTTTCTCGACGAGAAAAGCACATTTTCATCAAAAACAAACAAAACAAGAAAAATGAATCTATTCAACAAGTCTGCAACACGTCCTTAAGAGTTACATGATTTCACCCAATGTCAATGTGTAATTTCTCCATTTCTGATCATTTTTTAGGTTGTTGGTAGCTTGGTCAATGCCAAAACACAGTGAGATCTTTTTATGGCTTTAAACGCGTTTTCTCCTCGAGAGAAACATGATTTCACTAAAAACGTTATAGTTTAAACATGCCTGTTTGTACATGTGTGCAAACACTCAGAGCCTTAAGATAGGGGTTTCACCAATGTGTTTTTTGGTGAGAAACCTTATATTTCAAGGTTCTGTGCGTTTTCAGACAAGTACAATATGTATTTATAGTGTTTCTGATGAAATCCCTCCTTTTAATGCATTTTCTCACAGAAAACGAGTCTCTCGCCATGGGAACATGGCTTTTTTGAAAAAGCATATTCTGGTCGAGAAATCGTGTTTTAAGCAATAAAAACGACTCCCGGCCTTATTTAGTTCACATTTGTACTTTTGGTAAGCTAGCCCGTATTCATAACGCACTAAACCTTTTTATCGCGTTAAACGCCTTTTCTCGACGAGAAAAGCACAATTTCATCAAAAACAAACAAAACAAGAAAAATGAATGTATTCAACAAGTCTGCAACACGTCCTTAAGAGTTACATGATTTCACCCAATGTCAATGTGTAATTTCTCCAGTTCTGATCATTTTTTAGGTGGTTGGTAGCTTGGTCAATGCCAAAACACACTGAGATCTTTTTATGGCTTTAAACGCGTTTTCTCCTCGAGAGAAACATGATTTCACTAAAAACGTTATAGTTTAAACATGCCTGTTTGTACATGTGTGCAAACACTCAGAGCCTTAAGATAGGGGTTTCACCAATGTGTTTTTTGGTGAGAAACCTTCTATTTCAAGGTTCTGTGCGTTTTCAGACAAGTACAATATGTATTTATAGTGTTTCTGATGAAATCCCTCCTTTTAATGCATTTTCTCACAGAAAACGAGTCTCTCGCCATGGGAACATGGCTTTTTTGAAAAAGCATATTCTGGTCGAGAAATCGTGTTTTAAGCAATAAAAACGACTCCCGGCCTTATTTAGTTCACATTTGTACTTTTGGTAAGCTAGCCCGTACTCATAACGCACTAAACCTTTTTACCGCGTTAAACGCCTTTTCTCGACGAGAAAAGCACAATTTCATCAAAAACAAACAAAACAAGAAAAATGAATCTATTCAACAAGTCTGCAACACGTCCTTAAGAGTTACATGATTTCACCCAATGTCAATGTGTAATTTCTCCAGTTCTGATCATTTTTTAGGTTTGTTGGTAGCTTGGTCAATGCCAAAACACAGTGAGATCTTTTTATGGCTTTAAACGCGTTTTCTCCTCGAGAGAAACATGATTTCACTAAAAACGTTATAGTTTAAACATGCCTGTTTGTACATGTGTGCAAACACTCAGAGCCTTAAGATAGGGGTTTCACCAATGTGTTTTTTGGTGAGAAACCTTCTATTTCAAGGTTCTGTGCGTTTTCAGACAAGTACAATATGTATTTATAGTGTTTCTGATGATATCCCTCCTTTTAATGCATTTTCTCACAGAAAACGAGTCTCTCGCCATGGGAACATGGCTTTTTTGAAAAAGCATATTCTGGTCGAGAAATCGTGTTTTAAGCAATAAAAACGACTCCCGGCCTTATTTGGTTCACATTTGTACTTTTGGTAAGCTAGCCCGTATTCATAACGCACTAAACCTTTTTATCGCGTTAAACGCCTTTTCTCGACGAAAAAAGCACAATTTCATCAAAAACAAACAAAACAAGAAAAATGAATCTATTCAACAAGTCTGCAACACGTCCTTAAGAGTTGCATGATTTCACCCAATGTCAATGTGTAATTTCTCCAGTTCTGATCATTTTTTAGGTGGTTGGTAGCTTGGTCAATGCCAAAACACAGTGAGATCTTTTTATGGCTTTAAACGCGTTTTCTCCTCGAGAGAAACATGATTTCACTAAAAACGTTATAGTTTAAACATGCCTGTTTGTACATGTGTGCAAACACTCAGAGCCTTAAGATAGGGGTTTCACCAATGTGTTTTTTGGTGAGAAACCTTCTATTTCAAGGTTCTGTGCGTTTTCAGACAAGTACAATATGTATTTATAGTGTTTCTGATGAAATCCCTCCTTTTAATGCATTTTCTCACAGAAAACGAGTCTCTCGCCATGGGAACATGGCTTTTTTGAAAAAGCATATTCTGGTCGAGAAATCGTGTTTTAAGCAATAAAAACGACTCCCGGCCTTATTTAGTTCACATTTGTACTTTTGGTAAGCTAGCCCGTACTCTTAACGCACTAAACCTTTTTACCGCGTTAAACGCCTTTTCTCGACGAGAAAAGCACAATTTCATCAAAAACAAACAAAACAAGAAAAATGAATCTATTCAACAAGTCTGCAACACGTCCTTAAGAGTTACATGATTTCACCCAATGTCAATATGTAATTTCTCCAGTTCTGATCATTTTTTAGGTGGTTGGTAGCTTGGTCAATGCCAAAACACAGTGAGATCTTTTTATGGCTTTAAACGCGTTTTCTCCTCGAGAGAAACATGATTTCACTAAAAACGTTATAGTTTAAACATGCCTGTTGTACATGTGTGCAAACACTCAGAGCCTTAAGATAGGGGTTTCACCAATGTGTTTTTTGGTGAGAAACCTTCTATTTCAAGGTTCTGTGCGTTTTCAGACAAGTACAATATGTATTTATAGTGTTTCTGATGAAATCCCTCCTTTTAATGCATTTTCTCACAGAAAACGAGTCTCTCGCCATGGGAACATGGCTTTTTTGAAAAAGCATATTCTGGTCGACAAATCGTGTTTTAAGCAATAAAAACGACTCCCGGCCTTATTTAGTTCACATTTGTACTTTTGGTAAGCTAGCCCGTATTCATAACGCACTAAACCTTTTTATCGCGTTAAACGCCTTTTCTCGACGAGAAAAGCAAGTTCATCAAAAACAAACAAAACAAGAAAAATGAATCTATTCAACAAGTCTGCAACACGTCCTTAAGAGTTACATGATTTCACCCAATGTCAATGTGTAATTTCTCCAGTTCTGATCATTTTTTAGGTTGTTGGTAGCTTGGTCAATGCCAAAACACATTGAGATCTTTTTATGGCTTTAAACGCGTTTTCTCCTCGAGAGAAACATGATTTCACTAAAAACGTTATAGTTTAACCATGCCTGTTTGTACATGTGTGCAAACACTCAGAGCCTTAAGATAGGGGTTTCACCAATGTGTTTTTTGGTGAGAAACCTTCTATTTCAAGGTTCTGTGCGTTTTCAGACAAGTACAATATGTATTTATAGTGTTTCTCATGAAATCCCTCCTTTTAATGCATTTTCTCACAGAAAACGAGTCTCTCGCCATGGGAACATGAATTTTTTGAAAAAGCATATTCTGGTCGAGAAATCGTGTTTTAAGCAATAAAAACGACTCCCGGCCTTATTTAGTTCACATTTGTACTTTTGGTAAGCTAGCCCGTATTCATAACGCACTAAACCTTTTTATCGCGTTAAACGCCTTTTCTCGACGAGAAAAGCACATTTTCATCAAAAACAAACAAAACAAGAAAAATGAATCTATTCAACAAGTCTGCAACACGTCCTTAAGAGTTACATGATTTCACCCAATGTCAATGTGTAATTTCTCCATTTCTGATCATTTTTTAGGTTGTTGGTAGCTTGGTCAATGCCAAAACACACTGAGATCTTTTTATGGCTTTAAACGCGTTTTCTCCTCGAGAGAAACATGATTTCACTAAAAACGTTATAGTTTAAACATGCCTGTTTGTACATGTGTGCAAACACTCAGAGCCTTAAGATAGGGGTTTCACCAATGTGTTTTTTGGTGAGAAACCTTCTATTTCAAGGTTCTGTGCGTTTTCAGACAAGTACAATATGTATTTATAGTGTTTCTGATGAAATCCCTCCTTTTAATGCATTTTCTCACAGAAAACGAGTCTCTCGCCATGGGAACATGGCTTTTTTGAAAAAGCATATTCTGGTCGAGAAATCGTGTTTTAAGCAATAAAAACGACTCCCGGCCTTATTTAGTTCACATTTGTACTTTTGGTAAGCTAGCCCGTATTCATAACGCACTAAACCTTTTTATCGCGTTAAACGCCTTTTCTCGACGAGAAAAGCACAATTTCATCAAAAACAAACAAAACAAGAAAAATGAATCTATTCAACAAGTCTGCAACACGTCCTTAAGAGTTACATGATTTCACCCAATGTCAATGTGTAATTTCTCCAGTTCTGATCATTTTTTAGGTTTGTTGGTAGCTTGGTCAATGCCAAAACACAGTGAGATCTTTTTATGGCTTTAAACGCGTTTTCTCCTCGAGAGAAACATGATTTCACTAAAAACGTTATAGTTTAAACATGCCTGTTTGTACATGTGTGCAAACACTCAGAGCCTTAAGATAGGGGTTTCACCAATGTGTTTTTTGGTGAGAAACCTTCTATTTCAAGGTTCTGTGCGTTTTCAGACAAGTACAATATGTATTTATAGTGTTTCTCATGAAATCCCTCCTTTTAATGCATTTTCTCACAGAAAACGAGTCTCTCGCCATGGGAACATGGCTTTTTTGAAAAAGCATATTCTGGTCGAGAAATCGTGTTTTAAGCAATAAAAACGACTCCCGGCCTTATTTAGTTCACATTTGTACTTTTGGTAAGCTAGCCCGTATTCATAACGCACTAAACCTTTTTATCACGTTAAACGCCTTTTCTCGACGAGAAAAGCACAATTTCATCAAAAACAAACAAAACAAGAAAAATGAATCTATTCAACAAGTCTGCAACACGTCCTTAAGAGTTACATGATTTCACCCAATGTCAATGTGTAATTTCTCCAGTTCTGATCATTTTTTAGGTTTGTTGGTAGCTTGGTCAATGCCAAAACACAGTGAGATCTTTTTATGGCTTTAAACGCGTTTTCTCCTCGAGAGAAACATGATTTCACTAAAAACGTTATAGTTTAACCATGCCTGTTTGTACATGTGTGCAAACACTCAGAGCCTTAAGATAGGGGTTTCACCAATGTGTTTTTTGGTGAGAAACCTTCTATTTCAAGGTTCTGTGCGTTTTCAGACAAGTACAATATGTATTTATAGTGTTTCTGATGAAATCCCTCCTTTTAATGCATTTTCTCACAGAAAACGAGTCTCTCGCCATGGGAACATGGCTTTTTTGAAAAAGCACATTTTGGTCGAGAAATCGTGTTTTAAGCAATAAAAACGACTCCCGGCCTTATTTAGTTCACATTTGTACTTTTGGTAAGCTGGCCCGTATTCATAACGCACTAAACCTTTTTATCGCGTTAAACGCCTTTTCTCGACGAGAAAAGCACAATTTCATCAAAAACAAACAAAACAAGAAAAATGAATGTATTCAACAAGTCTGCAACACGTCCTTAAGAGTTACATGATTTCACCCAATGTCAATGTGTAATTTCTCCAGTTCTGATCATTTTTTAGGTGGTTGGTAGCTTGGTCAATGCCAAAACACACTGAGATCTTTTTATGGCTTTAAACGCGTTTTCTCCTCGAGAGAAACATGATTTCACTAAAAACGTTATAGTTTAAACATGCCTGTTTGTACATGTGTGCAAACACTCAGAGCCTTAAGATAGGGGTTTCACCAATGTGTTTTTTGGTGAGAAACCTTCTATTTCAAGGTTCTGTGCGTTTTCAGACAAGTACAATATGTATTTATAGTGTTTCTGATGATATCCCTCCTTTTAATGCATTTTCTCACAGAAAACGAGTCTCTCGCCATGGGAACATGGCTTTTTTGAAAAAGCATATTCTGGTCGAGAAATCGTGTTTTAAGCAATAAAAACGACTCCCGGCCTTATTTAGTTCACATTTGTACTTTTGGTAAGCTAGCCCGTATTCATAACGCACTAAACCTTTTTATCGCGTTAAACGCCTTTTCTCGACGAGAAAAGCACAATTTCATCAAAAACAAACAAAACAAGAAAAATGAATGTATTCAACAAGTCTGCAACACGTCCTTAAGAGTTACATGATTTCACCCAATGTCAATGTGTAATTTCTCCAGTTCTGATCATTTTTTAGGTGGTTGGTAGCTTGGTCAATGCCAAAACACAGTGAGATCTTTTTATGGCTTTAAACGCGTTTTCTCCTCGAGAGAAACATGATTTCACTAAAAACGTTATAGTTTAAACATGCCTGTTTGTACATGTGTGCAAACACTCAGAGCCTTAAGATAGGGGTTTCACCAATGTGTTTTTTGGTGAGAAACCTTCTATTTCAAGGTTCTGTGCGTTTTCAGACAAGTACAATATGTATTTATAGTGTTTCTGATGATATCCCTCCTTTTAATGCATTTTCTCACAGAAAACGAGTCTCTCGCCATGGGAACATGGCTTTTTTGAAAAAGCATATTCTGGTCGAGAAATCGTGTTTTAAGCAATAAAAACGACTCCCGGCCTTATTTGGTTCACATTTGTACTTTTGGTAAGCTAGCCCGTATTCATAACGCACTAAACCTTTTTATCGCGTTAAACGCCTTTTCTCGACGAAAAAAGCACAATTTCATCAAAAACAAACAAAACAAGAAAAATGAATCTATTCAACAAGTCTGCAACACGTCCTTAAGAGTTGCATGATTTCACCCAATGTCAATGTGTAATTTCTCCAGTTCTGATCATTTTTTAGGTGGTTGGTAGCTTGGTCAATGCCAAAACACACTGAGATCTTTTTATGGCTTTAAACGCGTTTTCTCCTCGAGAGAAACATGATTTCACTAAAAACGTTATAGTTTAACCATGCCTGTTTGTACATGTGTGCAAACACTCAGAGCCTTAAGATAGGGGTTTCACCAATGTGTTTTTTGGTGAGAAACCTTCTATTTCAAGGTTCTGTGCGTTTTCAGACAAGTACAATATGTATTTATAGTGTTTCTGATGAAATCCCTCCTTTTAATGCATTTTCTCACAGAAAACGAGTCTCTCGCCATGGGAACATGGCTTTTTTGAAAAAGCACATTTTGGTCGAGAAATCGTGTTTTAAGCAATAAAAACGACTCCCGGCCTTATTTAGTTCACATTTGTACTTTTGGTAAGCTGGCCCGTATTCATAACGCACTAAACCTTTTTATCGCGTTAAACGCCTTTTCTCGACGAGAAAAGCACAATTTCATCAAAAACAAACAAAACAAGAAAAATGAATGTATTCAACAAGTCTGCAACACGTCCTTAAGAGTTACATGATTTCACCCAATGTCAATGTGTAATTTCTCCAGTTCTGATCATTTTTTAGGTGGTTGGTAGCTTGGTCAATGCCAAAACACACTGAGATCTTTTTATGGCTTTAAACGCGTTTTCTCCTCGAGAGAAACATGATTTCACTAAAAACGTTATAGTTTAAACATGCCTGTTTGTACATGTGTGCAAACACTCAGAGCCTTAAGATAGGGGTTTCACCAATGTGTTTTTTGGTGAGAAACCTTCTATTTCAAGGTTCTGTGCGTTTTCAGACAAGTACAATATGTATTTATAGTGTTTCTGATGATATCCCTCCTTTTAATGCATTTTCTCACAGAAAACGAGTCTCTCGCCATGGGAACATGGCTTTTTTGAAAAAGCATATTCTGGTCGAGAAATCGTGTTTTAAGCAATAAAAACGACTCCCGGCCTTATTTAGTTCACATTTGTACTTTTGGTAAGCTAGCCCGTATTCATAACGCACTAAACCTTTTTATCGCGTTAAACGCCTTTTCTCGACGAGAAAAGCACAATTTCATCAAAAACAAACAAAACAAGAAAAATGAATGTATTCAACAAGTCTGCAACACGTCCTTAAGAGTTACATGATTTCACCCAATGTCAATGTGTAATTTCTCCAGTTCTGATCATTTTTTAGGTGGTTGGTAGCTTGGTCAATGCCAAAACACAGTGAGATCTTTTTATGGCTTTAAACGCGTTTTCTCCTCGAGAGAAACATGATTTCACTAAAAACGTTATAGTTTAAACATGCCTGTTTGTACATGTGTGCAAACACTCAGAGCCTTAAGATAGGGGTTTCACCAATGTGTTTTTTGGTGAGAAACCTTCTATTTCAAGGTTCTGTGCGTTTTCAGACAAGTACAATATGTATTTATAGTGTTTCTGATGATATCCCTCCTTTTAATGCATTTTCTCACAGAAAACGAGTCTCTCGCCATGGGAACATGGCTTTTTTGAAAAAGCATATTCTGGTCGAGAAATCGTGTTTTAAGCAATAAAAACGACTCCCGGCCTTATTTGGTTCACATTTGTACTTTTGGTAAGCTAGCCCGTATTCATAACGCACTAAACCTTTTTATCGCGTTAAACGCCTTTTCTCGACGAAAAAAGCACAATTTCATCAAAAACAAACAAAACAAGAAAAATGAATCTATTCAACAAGTCTGCAACACGTCCTTAAGAGTTGCATGATTTCACCCAATGTCAATGTGTAATTTCTCCAGTTCTGATCATTTTTTAGGTGGTTGGTAGCTTGGTCAATGCCAAAACACAGTGAGATCTTTTTATGGCTTTAAACGCGTTTTCTCCTCGAGAGAAACATGATTTCACTAAAAACGTTATAGTTTAAACATGCCTGTTTGTACATGTGTGCAAACACTCAGAGCCTTAAGATAGGGGTTTCACCAATGTGTTTTTTGGTGAGAAACCTTCTATTTCAAGGTTCTGTGCGTTTTCAGACAAGTACAATATGTATTTATAGTGTTTCTGATGAAATCCCTCCTTTTAATGCATTTTCTCACAGAAAACGAGTCTCTCGCCATGGGAACATGGCTTTTTTGAAAAAGCATATTCTGGTCGAGAAATCGTGTTTTAAGCAATAAAAACGACTCCCGGCCTTATTTAGTTCACATTTGTACTTTTGGTAAGCTAGCCCGTACTCTTAACGCACTAAACCTTTTTACCGCGTTAAACGCCTTTTCTCGACGAGAAAAGCACAATTTCATCAAAAACAAACAAAACAAGAAAAATGAATCTATTCAACAAGTCTGCAACACGTCCTTAAGAGTTACATGATTTCACCCAATGTCAATATGTAATTTCTCCAGTTCTGATCATTTTTTAGGTGGTTGGTAGCTTGGTCAATGCCAAAACACAGTGAGATCTTTTTATGGCTTTAAACGCGTTTTCTCCTCGAGAGAAACATGATTTCACTAAAAACGTTATAGTTTAAACATGCCTGTTGTACATGTGTGCAAACACTCAGAGCCTTAAGATAGGGGTTTCACCAATGTGTTTTTTGGTGAGAAACCTTCTATTTCAAGGTTCTGTGCGTTTTCAGACAAGTACAATATGTATTTATAGTGTTTCTGATGAAATCCCTCCTTTTAATGCATTTTCTCACAGAAAACGAGTCTCTCGCCATGGGAACATGGCTTTTTTGAAAAAGCATATTCTGGTCGACAAATCGTGTTTTAAGCAATAAAAACGACTCCCGGCCTTATTTAGTTCACATTTGTACTTTTGCTAAGCTAGCCCGTATTCATAACGCACTAAACCTTTTTATCGCGTTAAACGCCTTTTCTCGACGAGAAAAGCAAGTTCATCAAAAACAAACAAAACAAGAAAAATGAATCTATTCAACAAGTCTGCAACACGTCCTTAAGAGTTACATGATTTCACCCAATGTCAATGTGTAATTTCTCCAGTTCTGATCATTTTTTAGGTTGTTGGTAGCTTGGTCAATGCCAAAACACAGTGAGATCTTTTTATGGCTTTAAACGCGTTTTCTCCTCGAGAGAAACATGATTTCACTAAAAACGTTATAGTTTAACCATGCCTGTTTGTACATGTGTGCAAACACTCAGAGCCTTAAGATAGGGGTTTCACCAATGTGTTTTTTGGTGAGAAACCTTCTATTTCAAGGTTCTGTGCGTTTTCAGACAAGTACAATATGTATTTATAGTGTTTCTGATGATATCCCTCCTTTTAATGCATTTTCTCACAGAAAACGAGTCTCTCGCCATGGGAACATGGCTTTTTTGAAAAAGCATATTCTGGTCGAGAAATCGTGTTTTAAGCAATAAAAACGACTCCCGGCCTTATTTGGTTCACATTTGTACTTTTGGTAAGCTAGCCCGTATTCATAACGCACTAAACCTTTTTATCGCGTTAAACGCCTTTTCTCGACGAAAAAAGCACAATTTCATCAAAAACAAACAAAACAAGAAAAATGAATCTATTCAACAAGTCTGCAACACGTCCTTAAGAGTTGCATGATTTCACCCAATGTCAATGTGTAATTTCTCCAGTTCTGATCATTTTTTAGGTGGTTGGTAGCTTGGTCAATGCCAAAACACAGTGAGATCTTTTTATGGCTTTAAACGCGTTTTCTCCTCGAGAGAAACATGATTTCACTAAAAACGTTATAGTTTAAACATGCCTGTTTGTACATGTGTGCAAACACTCAGAGCCTTAAGATAGGGGTTTCACCAATGTGTTTTTTGGTGAGAAACCTTCTATTTCAAGGTTCTGTGCGTTTTCAGACAAGTACAATATGTATTTATAGTGTTTCTGATGAAATCCCTCCTTTTAATGCATTTTCTCACAGAAAACGAGTCTCTCGCCATGGGAACATGGCTTTTTTGAAAAAGCATATTCTGGTCGAGAAATCGTGTTTTAAGCAATAAAAACGACTCCCGGCCTTATTTAGTTCACATTTGTACTTTTGGTAAGCTAGCCCGTACTCTTAACGCACTAAACCTTTTTACCGCGTTAAACGCCTTTTCTCGACGAGAAAAGCACAATTTCATCAAAAACAAACAAAACAAGAAAAATGAATCTATTCAACAAGTCTGCAACACGTCCTTAAGAGTTACATGATTTCACCCAATGTCAATATGTAATTTCTCCAGTTCTGATCATTTTTTAGGTGGTTGGTAGCTTGGTCAATGCCAAAACACAGTGAGATCTTTTTATGGCTTTAAACGCGTTTTCTCCTCGAGAGAAACATGATTTCACTAAAAACGTTATAGTTTAAACATGCCTGTTGTACATGTGTGCAAACACTCAGAGCCTTAAGATAGGGGTTTCACCAATGTGTTTTTTGGTGAGAAACCTTCTATTTCAAGGTTCTGTGCGTTTTCAGACAAGTACAATATGTATTTATAGTGTTTCTGATGAAATCCCTCCTTTTAATGCATTTTCTCACAGAAAACGAGTCTCTCGCCATGGGAACATGGCTTTTTTGAAAAAGCATATTCTGGTCGACAAATCGTGTTTTAAGCAATAAAAACGACTCCCGGCCTTATTTAGTTCACATTTGTACTTTTGCTAAGCTAGCCCGTATTCATAACGCACTAAACCTTTTTATCGCGTTAAACGCCTTTTCTCGACGAGAAAAGCAAGTTCATCAAAAACAAACAAAACAAGAAAAATGAATCTATTCAACAAGTCTGCAACACGTCCTTAAGAGTTACATGATTTCACCCAATGTCAATGTGTAATTTCTCCAGTTCTGATCATTTTTTAGGTTGTTGGTAGCTTGGTCAATGCCAAAACACAGTGAGATCTTTTTATGGCTTTAAACGCGTTTTCTCCTCGAGAGAAACATGATTTCACTAAAAACGTTATAGTTTAACCATGCCTGTTTGTACATGTGTGCAAACACTCAGAGCCTTAAGATAGGGGTTTCACCAATGTGTTTTTTGGTGAGAAACCTTCTATTTCAAGGTTCTGTGCGTTTTCAGACAAGTACAATATGTATTTATAGTGTTTCTCATGAAATCCCTCCTTTTAATGCATTTTCTCACAGAAAACGAGTCTCTCGCCATGGGAACATGAATTTTTTGAAAAAGCATATTCTGGTCGAGAAATCGTGTTTTAAGCAATAAAAACGACTCCCGGCCTTATTTAGTTCACATTTGTACTTTTGGTAAGCTAGCCCGTATTCATAACGCACTAAACCTTTTTATCGCGTTAAACGCCTTTTCTCGACGAGAAAAGCACATTTTCATCAAAAACAAACAAAACAAGAAAAATGAATCTATTCAACAAGTCTGCAACACGTCCTTAAGAGTTACATGATTTCACCCAATGTCAATGTGTAATTTCTCCAGTTCTGATCATTTTTTAGGTTTGTTGGTAGCTTGGTCAATGCCAAAACACAGTGAGATCTTTTTATGGCTTTAAACGCGTTTTCTCCTCGAGAGAAACATGATTTCACTAAAAACGTTATAGTTTAAACATGCCTGTTTGTACATGTGTGCAAACACTCAGAGCCTTAAGATAGGGGTTTCACCAATGTGTTTTTTGGTGAGAAACCTTCTATTTCAAGGTTCTGTGCGTTTTCAGACAAGTACAATATGTATTTATAGTGTTTCTGATGAAATCCCTCCTTTTAATGCATTTTCTCACAGAAAACGAGTCTCTCGCCATGGGAACATGGCTTTTTTGAAAAAGCATATTCTGGTCGACAAATCGTGTTTTAAGCAATAAAAACGACTCCCGGCCTTATTTAGTTCACATTTGTACTTTTGCTAAGCTAGCCCGTATTCATAACGCACTAAACCTTTTTATCGCGTTAAACGCCTTTTCTCGACGAGAAAAGCAAGTTCATCAAAAACAAACAAAACAAGAAAAATGAATCTATTCAACAAGTCTGCAACACGTCCTTAAGAGTTACATGATTTCACCCAATGTCAATGTGTAATTTCTCCAGTTCTGATCATTTTTTAGGTTGTTGGTAGCTTGGTCAATGCCAAAACACAGTGAGATCTTTTTATGGCTTTAAACGCGTTTTCTCCTCGAGAGAAACATGATTTCACTAAAAACGTTATAGTTTAACCATGCCTGTTTGTACATGTGTGCAAACACTCAGAGCCTTAAGATAGGGGTTTCACCAATGTGTTTTTTGGTGAGAAACCTTCTATTTCAAGGTTCTGTGCGTTTTCAGACAAGTACAATATGTATTTATAGTGTTTCTGATGATATCCCTCCTTTTAATGCATTTTCTCACAGAAAACGAGTCTCTCGCCATGGGAACATGGCTTTTTTGAAAAAGCATATTCTGGTCGAGAAATCGTGTTTTAAGCAATAAAAACGACTCCCGGCCTTATTTGGTTCACATTTGTACTTTTGGTAAGCTAGCCCGTATTCATAACGCACTAAACCTTTTTATCGCGTTAAACGCCTTTTCTCGACGAAAAAAGCACAATTTCATCAAAAACAAACAAAACAAGAAAAATGAATCTATTCAACAAGTCTGCAACACGTCCTTAAGAGTTGCATGATTTCACCCAATGTCAATGTGTAATTTCTCCAGTTCTGATCATTTTTTAGGTGGTTGGTAGCTTGGTCAATGCCAAAACACAGTGAGATCTTTTTATGGCTTTAAACGCGTTTTCTCCTCGAGAGAAACATGATTTCACTAAAAACGTTATAGTTTAAACATGCCTGTTTGTACATGTGTGCAAACACTCAGAGCCTTAAGATAGGGGTTTCACCAATGTGTTTTTTGGTGAGAAACCTTCTATTTCAAGGTTCTGTGCGTTTTCAGACAAGTACAATATGTATTTATAGTGTTTCTGATGAAATCCCTCCTTTTAATGCATTTTCTCACAGAAAACGAGTCTCTCGCCATGGGAACATGGCTTTTTTGAAAAAGCATATTCTGGTCGAGAAATCGTGTTTTATAAGCAATAAAAACGACTCCCGGCCTTATTTAGTTCACATTTGTACTTTTGGTAAGCTAGCCCGTACTCTTAACGCACTAAACCTTTTTACCGCGTTAAACGCCTTTTCTCGACGAGAAAAGCACAATTTCATCAAAAACAAACAAAACAAGAAAAATGAATCTATTCAACAAGTCTGCAACACGTCCTTAAGAGTTACATGATTTCACCCAATGTCAATATGTAATTTCTCCAGTTCTGATCATTTTTTAGGTGGTTGGTAGCTTGGTCAATGCCAAAACACAGTGAGATCTTTTTATGGCTTTAAACGCGTTTTCTCCTCGAGAGAAACATGATTTCACTAAAAACGTTATAGTTTAAACATGCCTGTTGTACATGTGTGCAAACACTCAGAGCCTTAAGATAGGGGTTTCACCAATGTGTTTTTTGGTGAGAAACCTTCTATTTCAAGGTTCTGTGCGTTTTCAGACAAGTACAATATGTATTTATAGTGTTTCTGATGAAATCCCTCCTTTTAATGCATTTTCTCACAGAAAACGAGTCTCTCGCCATGGGAACATGGCTTTTTTGAAAAAGCATATTCTGGTCGACAAATCGTGTTTTAAGCAATAAAAACGACTCCCGGCCTTATTTAGTTCACATTTGTACTTTTGCTAAGCTAGCCCGTATTCATAACGCACTAAACCTTTTTATCGCGTTAAACGCCTTTTCTCGACGAGAAAAGCAAGTTCATCAAAAACAAACAAAACAAGAAAAATGAATCTATTCAACAAGTCTGCAACACGTCCTTAAGAGTTACATGATTTCACCCAATGTCAATGTGTAATTTCTCCAGTTCTGATCATTTTTTAGGTTGTTGGTAGCTTGGTCAATGCCAAAACACAGTGAGATCTTTTTATGGCTTTAAACGCGTTTTCTCCTCGAGAGAAACATGATTTCACTAAAAAAGTTATAGTTTAACCATGCCTGTTTGTACATGTGTGCAAACACTCAGAGCCTTAAGATAGGGGTTTCACCAATGTGTTTTTTGGTGAGAAACCTTCTATTTCAAGGTTCTGTGCGTTTTCAGACAAGTACAATATGTATTTATAGTGTTTCTCATGAAATCCCTCCTTTTAATGCATTTTCTCACAGAAAACGAGTCTCTCGCCATGGGAACATGAATTTTTTGAAAAAGCATATTCTGGTCGAGAAATCGTGTTTTAAGCAATAAAAACGACTCCCGGCCTTATTTAGTTCACATTTGTACTTTTGGTAAGCTAGCCCGTATTCATAACGCACTAAACCTTTTTATCGCGTTAAACGCCTTTTCTCGACGAGAAAAGCACATTTTCATCAAAAACAAACAAAACAAGAAAAATGAATCTATTCAACAAGTCTGCAACACGTCCTTAAGAGTTACATGATTTCACCCAATGTCAATGTGTAATTTCTCCAGTTCTGATCATTTTTTAGGTTTGTTGGTAGCTTGGTCAATGCCAAAACACAGTGAGATCTTTTTATGGCTTTAAACGCGTTTTCTCCTCGAGAGAAACATGATTTCACTAAAAACGTTATAGTTTAAACATGCCTGTTTGTACATGTGTGCAAACACTCAGAGCCTTAAGATAGGGGTTTCACCAATGTGTTTTTTGGTGAGAAACCTTCTATTTCAAGGTTCTGTGCGTTTTCAGACAAGTACAATATGTATTTATAGTGTTTCTGATGAAATCCCTCCTTTTAATGCATTTTCTCACAGAAAACGAGTCTCTCGCCATGGGAACATGGCTTTTTTGAAAAAGCATATTCTGGTCGAGAAATCGTGTTTTAAGCAATAAAAACGACTCCCGGCCTTATTTAGTTCACATTTGTACTTTTGGTAAGCTAGCCCGTATTCATAACGCACTAAACCTTTTTATCGCGTTAAACGCCTTTTCTCGACGAGAAAAGCACATTTTCATCAAAAACAAACAAAACAAGAAAAATGAATCTATTCAACAAGTCTGCAACACGTCCTTAAGAGTTACATGATTTCACCCAATGTCAATGTGTAATTTCTCCAGTTCTGATCATTTTTTAGGTTTGTTGGTAGCTTGGTCAATGCCAAAACACAGTGAGATCTTTTTATGGCTTTAAACGCGTTTTCTCCTCGAGAGAAACATGATTTCACTAAAAACGTTATAGTTTAAACATGCCTGTTTGTACATGTGTGCAAACACTCAGAGCCTTAAGATAGGGGTTTCACCAATGTGTTTTTTGGTGAGAAACCTTCTATTTCAAGGTTCTGTGCGTTTTCAGACAAGTACAATATGTATTTATAGTGTTTCTCATGAAATCCCTCCTTTTAATGCATTTTCTCACAGAAAACGAGTCTCTCGCCATGGGAACATGGCTTTTTTGAAAAAGCATATTCTGGTCGAGAAATCGTGTTTTAAGCAATAAAAACGACTCCCGGCCTTATTTAGTTCACATTTGTACTTTTGGTAAGCTAGCCCGTATTCATAACGCACTAAACCTTTTTATCGCGTTAAACGCCTTTTCTCGACGAGAAAAGCACAATTTCATCAAAAACAAACAAAACAAGAAAAATGAATCTATTCAACAAGTCTGCAACACGTCCTTAAGAGTTACATGATTTCACCCAATGTCAATGTGTAATTTCTCCAGTTCTGATCATTTTTTAGGTTTGTTGGTAGCTTGGTCAATGCCAAAACACAGTGAGATCTTTTTATGGCTTTAAACGCGTTTTCTCCTCGAGAGAAACATGATTTCACTAAAAACGTTATAGTTTAAACATGCCTGTTTGTACATGTGTGCAAACACTCAGAGCCTTAAGATAGGGGTTTCACCAATGTGTTTTTTGGTGAGAAACCTTCTATTTCAAGGTTCTGTGCGTTTTCAGACAAGTACAATATGTATTTATAGTGTTTCTGATGATATCCCTCCTTTTAATGCATTTTCTCACAGAAAACGAGTCTCTCGCCATGGGAACATGGCTTTTTTGAAAAAGCATATTCTGGTCGAGAAATCGTGTTTTAAGCAATAAAAACGACTCCCGGCCTTATTTAGTTCACATTTGTACTTTTGGTAAGCTAGCCCGTATTCATAACGCACTAAACCTTTTTATCGCGTTAAACGCCTTTTCTCGACGAGAAAAGCACAATTTCATCAAAAACAAACAAAACAAGAAAAATGAATGTATTCAACAAGTCTGCAACACGTCCTTAAGAGTTACATGATTTCACCCAATGTCAATGTGTAATTTCTCCAGTTCTGATCATTTTTTAGGTGGTTGGTAGCTTGGTCAATGCCAAAACACAGTGAGATCTTTTTATGGCTTTAAACGCGTTTTCTCCTCGAGAGAAACATGATTTCACTAAAAACGTTATAGTTTAAACATGCCTGTTTGTACATGTGTGCAAACACTCAGAGCCTTAAGATAGGGGTTTCACCAATGTGTTTTTTGGTGAGAAACCTTCTATTTCAAGGTTCTGTGCGTTTTCAGACAAGTACAATATGTATTTATAGTGTTTCTGATGATATCCCTCCTTTTAATGCATTTTCTCACAGAAAACGAGTCTCTCGCCATGGGAACATGGCTTTTTTGAAAAAGCATATTCTGGTCGAGAAATCGTGTTTTAAGCAATAAAAACGACTCCCGGCCTTATTTGGTTCACATTTGTACTTTTGGTAAGCTAGCCCGTATTCATAACGCACTAAACCTTTTTATCGCGTTAAACGCCTTTTCTCGACGAAAAAAGCACAATTTCATCAAAAACAAACAAAACAAGAAAAATGAATCTATTCAACAAGTCTGCAACACGTCCTTAAGAGTTGCATGATTTCACCCAATGTCAATGTGTAATTTCTCCAGTTCTGATCATTTTTTAGGTGGTTGGTAGCTTGGTCAATGCCAAAACACAGTGAGATCTTTTTATGGCTTTAAACGCGTTTTCTCCTCGAGAGAAACATGATTTCACTAAAAACGTTATAGTTTAAACATGCCTGTTTGTACATGTGTGCAAACACTCAGAGCCTTAAGATAGGGGTTTCACCAATGTGTTTTTTGGTGAGAAACCTTCTATTTCAAGGTTCTGTGCGTTTTCAGACAAGTACAATATGTATTTATAGTGTTTCTGATGAAATCCCTCCTTTTAATGCATTTTCTCACAGAAAACGAGTCTCTCGCCATGGGAACATGGCTTTTTTGAAAAAGCATATTCTGGTCGAGAAATCGTGTTTTAAGCAATAAAAACGACTCCCGGCCTTATTTAGTTCACATTTGTACTTTTGGTAAGCTAGCCCGTATTCATAACGCACTAAACCTTTTTATCGCGTTAAATGCCTTTTCTCGACGAGAAAAGCACAATTTCATCAAAAACAAACAAAACAAGAAAAATGAATCTATTCAACAAGTCTGCAACACGTCCTTAAGAGTTACATGATTTCACCCAATGTCAATGTGTAATTTCTCCAGTTCTGATCATTTTTTAGGTTTGTTGGTAGCTTGGTCAATGCCAAAACACAGTGAGATCTTTTTATGGCTTTAAACGCGTTTTCTCCTCGAGAGAAACATGATTTCACTAAAAACGTTATAGTTTAAACATGCCTGTTTGTACATGTGTGCAAACACTCAGAGCCTTAAGATAGGGGTTTCACCAATGTGTTTTTTGGTGAGAAACCTTCTATTTCAAGGTTCTGTGCGTTTTCAGACAAGTACAATATGTATTTATAGTGTTTCTGATGATATCCCTCCTTTTAATGCATTTTCTCACAGAAAACGAGTCTCTCGCCATGGGAACATGGCTTTTTTGAAAAAGCATATTCTGGTCGAGAAATCGTGTTTTAAGCAATAAAAACGACTCCCGGCCTTATTTGGTTCACATTTGTACTTTTGGTAAGCTAGCCCGTATTCATAACGCACTAAACCTTTTTATCGCGTTAAACGCCTTTTCTCGACGAAAAAAGCACAATTTCATCAAAAACAAACAAAACAAGAAAAATGAATCTATTCAACAAGTCTGCAACACGTCCTTAAGAGTTGCATGATTTCACCCAATGTCAATGTGTAATTTCTCCAGTTCTGATCATTTTTTAGGTGGTTGGTAGCTTGGTCAATGCCAAAACACAGTGAGATCTTTTTATGGCTTTAAACGCGTTTTCTCCTCGAGAGAAACATGATTTCACTAAAAACGTTATAGTTTAAACATGCCTGTTGTACATGTGTGCAAACACTCAGAGCCTTAAGATAGGGGTTTCACCAATGTGTTTTTTGGTGAGAAACCTTCTATTTCAAGGTTCTGTGCGTTTTCAGACAAGTACAATATGTATTTATAGTGTTTCTGATGAAATCCCTCCTTTTAATGCATTTTCTCACAGAAAACGAGTCTCTCGCCATGGGAACATGGCTTTTTTGAAAAAGCATATTCTGGTCGACAAATCGTGTTTTAAGCAATAAAAACGACTCCCGGCCTTATTTAGTTCACATTTGTACTTTTGGTAAGCTAGCCCGTATTCATAACGCACTAAACCTTTTTATCGCGTTAAACGCCTTTTCTCGACGAGAAAAGCAAGTTCATCAAAAACAAACAAAACAAGAAAAATGAATCTATTCAACAAGTCTGCAACACGTCCTTAAGAGTTACATGATTTCACCCAATGTCAATGTGTAATTTCTCCAGTTCTGATCATTTTTTAGGTTGTTGGTAGCTTGGTCAATGCCAAAACACAGTGAGATCTTTTTATGGCTTTAAACGCGTTTTCTCCTCGAGAGAAACATGATTTCACTAAAAACGTTATAGTTTAACCATGCCTGTTTGTACATGTGTGCAAACACTCAGAGCCTTAAGATAGGGGTTTCACCAATGTGTTTTTTGGTGAGAAACCTTCTATTTCAAGGTTCTGTGCGTTTTCAGACAAGTACAATATGTATTTATAGTGTTTCTCATGAAATCCCTCCTTTTAATGCATTTTCTCACAGAAAACGAGTCTCTCGCCATGGGAACATGAATTTTTTGAAAAAGCATATTCTGGTCGAGAAATCGTGTTTTAAGCAATAAAAACGACTCCCGGCCTTATTTAGTTCACATTTGTACTTTTGGTAAGCTAGCCCGTATTCATAACGCACTAAACCTTTTTATCGCGTTAAACGCCTTTTCTCGACGAGAAAAGCACATTTTCATCAAAAACAAACAAAACAAGAAAAATGAATCTATTCAACAAGTCTGCAACACGTCCTTAAGAGTTACATGATTTCACCCAATGTCAATGTGTAATTTCTCCAGTTCTGATCATTTTTTAGGTTTGTTGGTAGCTTGGTCAATGCCAAAACACAGTGAGATCTTTTTATGGCTTTAAACGCGTTTTCTCCTCGAGAGAAACATGATTTCACTAAAAACGTTATAGTTTAACCATGCCTGTTTGTACATGTGTGCAAACACTCAGAGCCTTAAGATAGGGGTTTCACCAATGTGTTTTTTGGTGAGAAACCTTCTATTTCAAGGTTCTGTGCGTTTTCAGACAAGTACAATATGTATTTATAGTGTTTCTCATGAAATCCCTCCTTTTAATGCATTTTCTCACAGAAAACGAGTCTCTCGCCATGGGAACATGGCTTTTTTGAAAAAGCATATTCTGGTCGAGAAATCGTGTTTTAAGCAATAAAAACGACTCCCGGCCTTATTTAGTTCACATTTGTACTTTTGGTAAGCTAGCCCGTATTCATAACGCACTAAACCTTTTTATCGCGTTAAACGCCTTTTCTCGACGAGAAAAGCACGATTTCATCAAAAACAAACAAAACAAGAAAAATGAATCTATTCAACAAGTCTGCAACACGTCCTTAAGAGTTACATGATTTCACCCAATGTCAATGTGTAATTTCTCCAGTTCTGATCATTTTTTAGGTTTGTTGGTAGCTTGGTCAATGCCAAAACACAGTGAGATCTTTTTATGGCTTTAAACTTGTTTTCTCCTCGAGAGAAACATGATTTCACTAAAAACGTTATAGTTTAAACATGCCTGTTTGTACATGTGTGCAAACACTCAGAGCCTTAAGATAGGGGTTTCACCAATGTGTTTTTTGGTGAGAAACCTTCTATTTCAAGGTTCTGTGCGTTTTCAGACAAGTACAATATGTATTTATAGTGTTTCTCATGAAATCCCTCCTTTTAATGCATTTTCTCACAGAAAACGAGTCTCTCGCCATGGGAACATGGCTTTTTTGAAAAAGCATATTCTGGTCGAGAAATCGTGTTTTAAGCAATAAAAACGACTCCCGGCCTTATTTAGTTCACATTTGTACTTTTGGTAAGCTAGCCCGTATTCATAACGCACTAAACCTTTTTATCACGTTAAACGCCTTTTCTCGACGAGAAAAGCACAATTTCATCAAAAACAAACAAAACAAGAAAAATGAATCTATTCAACAAGTCTGCAACACGTCCTTAAGAGTTACATGATTTCACCCAATGTCAATGTGTAATTTCTCCAGTTCTGATCATTTTTTAGGTTTGTTGGTAGCTTGGTCAATGCCAAAACACAGTGAGATCTTTTTATGGCTTTAAACGCGTTTTCTCCTCGAGAGAAACATGATTTCACTAAAAACGTTATAGTTTAACCATGCCTGTTTGTACATGTGTGCAAACACTCAGAGCCTTAAGATAGGGGTTTCACCAATGTGTTTTTTGGTGAGAAACCTTCTATTTCAAGGTTCTGTGCGTTTTCAGACAAGTACAATATGTATTTATAGTGTTTCTCATGAAATCCCTCCTTTTAATGCATTTTCTCACAGAAAACGAGTCTCTCGCCATGGGAACATGGCTTTTTTGAAAAAGCATATTCTGGTCGAGAAATCGTGTTTTAAGCAATAAAAACGACTCCCGGCCTTATTTAGTTCACATTTGTACTTTTGGTAAGCTAGCCCGTATTCATAACGCACTAAACCTTTTTATCGCGTTAAACGCCTTTTCTCGACGAGAAAAGCACAATTTCATCAAAAACAAACAAAACAAGAAAAATGAATCTATTCAACAAGTCTGCAACACGTCCTTAAGAGTTACATGATTTCACCCAATGTCAATGTGTAATTTCTCCAGTTCTGATCATTTTTTAGGTTTGTTGGTAGCTTGGTCAATGCCAAAACACAGTGAGATCTTTTTATGGCTTTAAACGCGTTTTCTCCTCGAGAGAAACATGATTTCACTAAAAACGTTATAGTTTAAACATGCCTGTTTGTACATGTGTGCAAACACTCAGAGCCTTAAGATAGGGGTTTCACCAATGTGTTTTTTGGTGAGAAACCTTCTATTTCAAGGTTCTGTGCGTTTTCAGACAAGTACAATATGTATTTATAGTGTTTCTGATGATATCCCTCCTTTTAATGCATTTTCTCACAGAAAACGAGTCTCTCGCCATGGGAACATGGCTTTTTTGAAAAAGCATATTCTGGTCGAGAAATCGTGTTTTAAGCAATAAAAACGACTCCCGGCCTTATTTAGTTCACATTTGTACTTTTGGTAAGCTAGCCCGTATTCATAACGCACTAAACCTTTTTATCGCGTTAAATGCCTTTTCTCGACGAGAAAAGCACAATTTCATCAAAAACAAACAAAACAAGAAAAATGAATGTATTCAACAAGTCTGCAACACGTCCTTAAGAGTTACATGATTTCACCCAATGTCAATGTGTAATTTCTCCAGTTCTGATCATTTTTTAGGTGGTTGGTAGCTTGGTCAATGCCAAAACACAGTGAGATCTTTTTATGGCTTTAAACGCGTTTTCTCCTCGAGAGAAACATGATTTCACTAAAAACGTTATAGTTTAAACATGCCTGTTTGTACATGTGTGCAAACACTCAGAGCCTTAAGATAGGGGTTTCACCAATGTGTTTTTTGGTGAGAAACCTTCTATTTCAAGGTTCTGTGCGTTTTCAGACAAGTACAATATGTATTTATAGTGTTTCTGATGATATCCCTCCTTTTAATGCATTTTCTCACAGAAAACGAGTCTCTCGCCATGGGAACATGGCTTTTTTGAAAAAGCATATTCTGGTCGAGAAATCGTGTTTTAAGCAATAAAAACGACTCCCGGCCTTATTTGGTTCACATTTGTACTTTTGGTAAGCTAGCCCGTATTCATAACGCACTAAACCTTTTTATCGCGTTAAACGCCTTTTCTCGACGAAAAAAGCACAATTTCATCAAAAACAAACAAAACAAGAAAAATGAATCTATTCAACAAGTCTGCAACACGTCCTTAAGAGTTGCATGATTTCACCCAATGTCAATGTGTAATTTCTCCAGTTCTGATCATTTTTTAGGTGGTTGGTAGCTTGGTCAATGCCAAAACACAGTGAGATCTTTTTATGGCTTTAAACGCGTTTTCTCCTCGAGAGAAACATGATTTCACTAAAAACGTTATAGTTTAAACATGCCTGTTTGTACATGTGTGCAAACACTCAGAGCCTTAAGATAGGGGTTTCACCAATGTGTTTTTTGGTGAGAAACCTTCTATTTCAAGGTTCTGTGCGTTTTCAGACAAGTACAATATGTATTTATAGTGTTTCTGATGAAATCCCTCCTTTTAATGCATTTTCTCACAGAAAACGAGTCTCTCGCCATGGGAACATGGCTTTTTTGAAAAAGCATATTCTGGTCGAGAAATCGTGTTTTAAGCAATAAAAACGACTCCCGGCCTTATTTAGTTCACATTTGTACTTTTGGTAAGCTAGCCCGTACTCATAACGCACTAAACCTTTTTACCGCGTTAAACGCCTTTTCTCGACGAGAAAAGCACAATTTCATCAAAAACAAACAAAACAAGAAAAATGAATCTATTCAACAAGTCTGCAACACGTCCTTAAGAGTTACATGATTTCACCCAATGTCAATGTGTAATTTCTCCAGTTCTGATCATTTTTTAGGTGGTTGGTAGCTTGGTCAATGCCAAAACACAGTGAGATCTTTTTATGGCTTTAAACGCGTTTTCTCCTCGAGAGAAACATGATTTCACTAAAAACGTTATAGTTTAAACATGCCTGTTGTACATGTGTGCAAACACTCAGAGCCTTAAGATAGGGGTTTCACCAATGTGTTTTTTGGTGAAAAACCTTCTATTTCAAGGTTCTGTGCGTTTTCAGACAAGTACAATATGTATTTATAGTGTTTCTGATGAAATCCCTCCTTTTAATGCATTTTCTCACAGAAAACGAGTCTCTCGCCATGGGAACATGGCTTTTTTGAAAAAGCATATTCTGGTCGAGAAATCGTGTTTTAAGCAATAAAAACGACTCCCGGCCTTATTTAGTTCACATTTGTACTTTTGGTAAGCTAGCCCGTATTCATAACGCACTAAACCTTTTTATCGCGTTAAACGCCTTTTCTCGACGAGAAAAGCACAATTTCATCAAAAACAAACAAAACAAGAAAAATGAATCTATTCAACAAGTCTGCAACACGTCCTTAAGAGTTACATGATTTCACCCAATGTCAATGTGTAATTTCTCCAGTTCTGATCATTTTTTAGGTTTGTTGGTAGCTTGGTCAATGCCAAAACACAGTGAGATCTTTTTATGGCTTTAAACGCGTTTTCTCCTCGAGAGAAACATGATTTCACTAAAAACGTTATAGTTTAAACATGCCTGTTTGTACATGTGTGCAAACACTCAGAGCCTTAAGATAGGGGTTTCACCAATGTGTTTTTTGGTGAGAAACCTTCTATTTCAAGGTTCTGTGCGTTTTCAGACAAGTACAATATGTATTTATAGTGTTTCTGATGATATCCCTCCTTTTAATGCATTTTCTCACAGAAAACGAGTCTCTCGCCATGGGAACATGGCTTTTTTGAAAAAGCATATTCTGGTCGAGAAATCGTGTTTTAAGCAATAAAAACGACTCCCGGCCTTATTTGGTTCACATTTGTACTTTTGGTAAGCTAGCCCGTATTCATAACGCACTAAACCTTTTTATCGCGTTAAACGCCTTTTCTCGACGAAAAAAGCACAATTTCATCAAAAACAAACAAAACAAGAAAAATGAATCTATTCAACAAGTCTGCAACACGTCCTTAAGAGTTGCATGATTTCACCCAATGTCAATGTGTAATTTCTCCAGTTCTGATCATTTTTTAGGTGGTTGGTAGCTTGGTCAATGCCAAAACACAGTGAGATCTTTTTATGGCTTTAAACGCGTTTTCTCCTCGAGAGAAACATGATTTCACTAAAAACGTTATAGTTTAAACATGCCTGTTGTACATGTGTGCAAACACTCAGAGCCTTAAGATAGGGGTTTCACCAATGTGTTTTTTGGTGAGAAACCTTCTATTTCAAGGTTCTGTGCGTTTTCAGACAAGTACAATATGTATTTATAGTGTTTCTGATGAAATCCCTCCTTTTAATGCATTTTCTCACAGAAAACGAGTCTCTCGCCATGGGAACATGGCTTTTTTGAAAAAGCATATTCTGGTCGACAAATCGTGTTTTAAGCAATAAAAACGACTCCCGGCCTTATTTAGTTCACATTTGTACTTTTGGTAAGCTAGCCCGTATTCATAACGCACTAAACCTTTTTATCGCGTTAAACGCCTTTTCTCGACGAGAAAAGCAAGTTCATCAAAAACAAACAAAACAAGAAAAATGAATCTATTCAACAAGTCTGCAACACGTCCTTAAGAGTTACATGATTTCACCCAATGTCAATGTGTAATTTCTCCAGTTCTGATCATTTTTTAGGTTGTTGGTAGCTTGGTCAATGCCAAAACACAGTGAGATCTTTTTATGGCTTTAAACGCGTTTTCTCCTCGAGAGAAACATGATTTCACTAAAAACGTTATAGTTTAACCATGCCTGTTTGTACATGTGTGCAAACACTCAGAGCCTTAAGATAGGGGTTTCACCAATGTGTTTTTTGGTGAGAAACCTTCTATTTCAAGGTTCTGTGCGTTTTCAGACAAGTACAATATGTATTTATAGTGTTTCTCATGAAATCCCTCCTTTTAATGCATTTTCTCACAGAAAACGAGTCTCTCGCCATGGGAACATGAATTTTTTGAAAAAGCATATTCTGGTCGAGAAATCGTGTTTTAAGCAATAAAAACGACTCCCGGCCTTATTTAGTTCACATTTGTACTTTTGGTAAGCTAGCCCGTATTCATAACGCACTAAACCTTTTTATCGCGTTAAACGCCTTTTCTCGACGAGAAAAGCACATTTTCATCAAAAACAAACAAAACAAGAAAAATGAATCTATTCAACAAGTCTGCAACACGTCCTTAAGAGTTACATGATTTCACCCAATGTCAATGTGTAATTTCTCCAGTTCTGATCATTTTTTAGGTTTGTTGGTAGCTTGGTCAATGCCAAAACACAGTGAGATCTTTTTATGGCTTTAAACGCGTTTTCTCCTCGAGAGAAACATGATTTCACTAAAAACGTTATAGTTTAACCATGCCTGTTTGTACATGTGTGCAAACACTCAGAGCCTTAAGATAGGGGTTTCACCAATGTGTTTTTTGGTGAGAAACCTTCTATTTCAAGGTTCTGTGCGTTTTCAGACAAGTACAATATGTATTTATAGTGTTTCTCATGAAATCCCTCCTTTTAATGCATTTTCTCACAGAAAACGAGTCTCTCGCCATGGGAACATGGCTTTTTTGAAAAAGCATATTCTGGTCGAGAAATCGTGTTTTAAGCAATAAAAACGACTCCCGGCCTTATTTAGTTCACATTTGTACTTTTGGTAAGCTAGCCCGTATTCATAACGCACTAAACCTTTTTATCGCGTTAAACGCCTTTTCTCGACGAGAAAAGCACAATTTCATCAAAAACAAACAAAACAAGAAAAATGAATCTATTCAACAAGTCTGCAACACGTCCTTAAGAGTTACATGATTTCACCCAATGTCAATGTGTAATTTCTCCAGTTCTGATCATTTTTTAGGTTTGTTGGTAGCTTGGTCAATGCCAAAACACAGTGAGATCTTTTTATGGCTTTAAACGCGTTTTCTCCTCGAGAGAAACATGATTTCACTAAAAACGTTATAGTTTAAACATGCCTGTTTGTACATGTGTGCAAACACTCAGAGCCTTAAGATAGGGGTTTCACCAATGTGTTTTTTGGTGAGAAACCTTCTATTTCAAGGTTCTGTGCGTTTTCAGACAAGTACAATATGTATTTATAGTGTTTCTGATGAAATCCCTCCTTTTAATGCATTTTCTCACAGAAAACGAGTCTCTCGCCATGGGAACATGGCTTTTTTGAAAAAGCATATTCTGGTCGAGAAATCGTGTTTTAAGCAATAAAAACGACTCCCGGCCTTATTTAGTTCACATTTGTACTTTTGGTAAGCTAGCCCGTATTCATAACGCACTAAACCTTTTTATCACGTTAAACGCCTTTTCTCGACGAGAAAAGCACAATTTCATCAAAAACAAACAAAACAAGAAAAATGAATCTATTCAACAAGTCTGCAACACGTCCTTAAGAGTTACATGATTTCACCCAATGTCAATGTGTAATTTCTCCAGTTCTGATCATTTTTTAGGTTTGTTGGTAGCTTGGTCAATGCCAAAACACAGTGAGATCTTTTTATGGCTTTAAACGCGTTTTCTCCTCGAGAGAAACATGATTTCACTAAAAACGTTATAGTTTAACCATGCCTGTTTGTACATGTGTGCAAACACTCAGAGCCTTAAGATAGGGGTTTCACCAATGTGTTTTTTGGTGAGAAACCTTCTATTTCAAGGTTCTGTGCGTTTTCAGACAAGTACAATATGTATTTATAGTGTTTCTCATGAAATCCCTCCTTTTAATGCATTTTCTCACAGAAAACGAGTCTCTCGCCATGGGAACATGGCTTTTTTGAAAAAGCATATTCTGGTCGAGAAATCGTGTTTTAAGCAATAAAAACGACTCCCGGCCTTATTTAGTTCACATTTGTACTTTTGGTAAGCTAGCCCGTATTCATAACGCACTAAACCTTTTTATCGCGTTAAACGCCTTTTCTCGACGAGAAAAGCACAATTTCATCAAAAACAAACAAAACAAGAAAAATGAATCTATTCAACAAGTCTGCAACACGTCCTTAAGAGTTACATGATTTCACCCAATGTCAATGTGTAATTTCTCCAGTTCTGATCATTTTTTAGGTTTGTTGGTAGCTTGGTCAATGCCAAAACACAGTGAGATCTTTTTATGGCTTTAAACGCGTTTTCTCCTCGAGAGAAACATGATTTCACTAAAAACGTTATAGTTTAAACATGCCTGTTTGTACATGTGTGCAAACACTCAGAGCCTTAAGATAGGGGTTTCACCAATGTGTTTTTTGGTGAGAAACCTTCTATTTCAAGGTTCTGTGCGTTTTCAGACAAGTACAATATGTATTTATAGTGTTTCTGATGATATCCCTCCTTTTAATGCATTTTCTCACAGAAAACGAGTCTCTCGCCATGGGAACATGGCTTTTTTGAAAAAGCATATTCTGGTCGAGAAATCGTGTTTTAAGCAATAAAAACGACTCCCGGCCTTATTTAGTTCACATTTGTACTTTTGGTAAGCTAGCCCGTATTCATAACGCACTAAACCTTTTTATCGCGTTAAACGCCTTTTCTCGACGAGAAAAGCACAATTTCATCAAAAACAAACAAAACAAGAAAAATGAATGTATTCAACAAGTCTGCAACACGTCCTTAAGAGTTACATGATTTCACCCAATGTCAATGTGTAATTTCTCCAGTTCTGATCATTTTTTAGGTGGTTGGTAGCTTGGTCAATGCCAAAACACAGTGAGATCTTTTTATGGCTTTAAACGCGTTTTCTCCTCGAGAGAAACATGATTTCACTAAAAACGTTATAGTTTAAACATGCCTGTTTGTACATGTGTGCAAACACTCAGAGCCTTAAGATAGGGGTTTCACCAATGTGTTTTTTGGTGAGAAACCTTCTATTTCAAGGTTCTGTGCGTTTTCAGACAAGTACAATATGTATTTATAGTGTTTCTGATGATATCCCTCCTTTTAATGCATTTTCTCACAGAAAACGAGTCTCTCGCCATGGGAACATGGCTTTTTTGAAAAAGCATATTCTGGTCGAGAAATCGTGTTTTAAGCAATAAAAACGACTCCCGGCCTTATTTGGTTCACATTTGTACTTTTGGTAAGCTAGCCCGTATTCATAACGCACTAAACCTTTTTATCGCGTTAAACGCCTTTTCTCGACGAAAAAAGCACAATTTCATCAAAAACAAACAAAACAAGAAAAATGAATCTATTCAACAAGTCTGCAACACGTCCTTAAGAGTTGCATGATTTCACCCAATGTCAATGTGTAATTTCTCCAGTTCTGATCATTTTTTAGGTGGTTGGTAGCTTGGTCAATGCCAAAACACAGTGAGATCTTTTTATGGCTTTAAACGCGTTTTCTCCTCGAGAGAAACATGATTTCACTAAAAACGTTATAGTTTAAACATGCCTGTTTGTACATGTGTGCAAACACTCAGAGCCTTAAGATAGGGGTTTCACCAATGTGTTTTTTGGTGAGAAACCTTCTATTTCAAGGTTCTGTGCGTTTTCAGACAAGTACAATATGTATTTATAGTGTTTCTGATGAAATCCCTCCTTTTAATGCATTTTCTCACAGAAAACGAGTCTCTCGCCATGGGAACATGGCTTTTTTGAAAAAGCATATTCTGGTCGAGAAATCGTGTTTTAAGCAATAAAAACGACTCCCGGCCTTATTTAGTTCACATTTGTACTTTTGGTAAGCTAGCCCGTACTCATAACGCACTAAACCTTTTTACCGCGTTAAACGCCTTTTCTCGACGAGAAAAGCACAATTTCATCAAAAACAAACAAAACAAGAAAAATGAATCTATTCAACAAGTCTGCAACACGTCCTTAAGAGTTACATGATTTCACCCAATGTCAATGTGTAATTTCTCCAGTTCTGATCATTTTTTAGGTGGTTGGTAGCTTGGTCAATGCCAAAACACAGTGAGATCTTTTTATGGCTTTAAACGCGTTTTCTCCTCGAGAGAAACATGATTTCACTAAAAACGTTATAGTTTAAACATGCCTGTTGTACATGTGTGCAAACACTCAGAGCCTTAAGATAGGGGTTTCACCAATGTGTTTTTTGGTGAGAAACCTTCTATTTCAAGGTTCTGTGCGTTTTCAGACAAGTACAATATGTATTTATAGTGTTTCTGATGAAATCCCTCCTTTTAATGCATTTTCTCACAGAAAACGAGTCTCTCGCCATGGGAACATGGCTTTTTTGAAAAAGCATATTCTGGTCGAGAAATCGTGTTTTAAGCAATAAAAACGACTCCCGGCCTTATTTAGTTCACATTTGTACTTTTGGTAAGCTAGCCCGTATTCATAACGCACTAAACCTTTTTATCGCGTTAAACGCCTTTTCTCGACGAGAAAAGCACAATTTCATCAAAAACAAACAAAACAAGAAAAATGAATCTATTCAACAAGTCTGCAACACGTCCTTAAGAGTTACATGATTTCACCCAATGTCAATGTGTAATTTCTCCAGTTCTGATCATTTTTTAGGTTTGTTGGTAGCTTGGTCAATGCCAAAACACAGTGAGATCTTTTTATGGCTTTAAACGCGTTTTCTCCTCGAGAGAAACATGATTTCACTAAAAACGTTATAGTTTAACCATGCCTGTTTGTACATGTGTGCAAACACTCAGAGCCTTAAGATAGGGGTTTCACCAATGTGTTTTTTGGTGAGAAACCTTCTATTTCAAGGTTCTGTGCGTTTTCAGACAAGTACAATATGTATTTATAGTGTTTCTCATGAAATCCCTCCTTTTAATGCATTTTCTCACAGAAAACGAGTCTCTCGCCATGGGAACATGGCTTTTTTGAAAAAGCATATTCTGGTCGAGAAATCGTGTTTTAAGCAATAAAAACGACTCCCGGCCTTATTTAGTTCACATTTGTACTTTTGGTAAGCTAGCCCGTATTCATAACGCACTAAACCTTTTTATAGCGTTAAACGCCTTTTCTCGACGAGAAAAGCACAATTTCATCAAAAACAAACAAAACAAGAAAAATGAATCTATTCAACAAGTCTGCAACACGTCCTTAAGAGTTACATGATTTCACCCAATGTCAATGTGTAATTTCTCCAGTTCTGATCATTTTTTAGGTTTGTTGGTAGCTTGGTCAATGCCAAAACACAGTGAGATCTTTTTATGGCTTTAAACGCGTTTTCTCCTCGAGAGAAACATGATTTCACTAAAAACGTTATAGTTTAAACATGCCTGTTTGTACATGTGTGCAAACACTCAGAGCCTTAAGATAGGGGTTTCACCAATGTGTTTTTTGGTGAGAAACCTTCTATTTCAAGGTTCTGTGCGTTTTCAGACAAGTACAATATGTATTTATAGTGTTTCTCATGAAATCCCTCCTTTTAATGCATTTTCTCACAGAAAACGAGTCTCTCGCCATGGGAACATGGCTTTTTTGAAAAAGCATATTCTGGTCGAGAAATCGTGTTTTAAGCAATAAAAACGACTCCCGGCCTTATTTAGTTCACATTTGTACTTTTGGTAAGCTAGCCCGTATTCATAACGCACTAAACCTTTTTATAGCGTTAAACGCCTTTTCTCGACGAGAAAAGCACAATTTCATCAAAAACAAACAAAACAAGAAAAATGAATCTATTCAACAAGTCTGCAACACGTCCTTAAGAGTTACATGATTTCACCCAATGTCAATGTGTAATTTCTCCAGTTCTGATCATTTTTTAGGTTTGTTGGTAGCTTGGTCAATGCCAAAACACAGTGAGATCTTTTTATGGCTTTAAACGCGTTTTCTCCTCGAGAGAAACATGATTTCACTAAAAACGTTATAGTTTAAACATGCCTGTTTGTACATGTGTGCAAACACTCAGAGCCTTAAGATAGGGGTTTCACCAATGTGTTTTTTGGTGAGAAACCTTCTATTTCAAGGTTCTGTGCGTTTTCAGACAAGTACAATATGTATTTATAGTGTTTCTGATGAAATCCCTCCTTTTAATGCATTTTCTCACAGAAAACGAGTCTCTCGCCATGGGAACATGGCTTTTTTGAAAAAGCATATTCTGGTCGAGAAATCGTGTTTTAAGCAATAAAAACGACTCCCGGCCTTATTTAGTTCACATTTGTACTTTTGGTAAGCTAGCCCGTATTCATAACGCACTAAACCTTTTTATCGCGTTAAACGCCTTTTCTCGACGAGAAAAGCACAATTTCATCAAAAACAAACAAAACAAGAAAAATGAATCTATTCAACAAGTCTGCAACACGTCCTTAAGAGTTACATGATTTCACCCAATGTCAATAAGTAATTTCTCCAGTTCTGATCATTTTTTAGGTTGTTGGTAGCTTGGTCAATGCCAAAACACAGTGAGATCTTTTTATGGCTTTAAACGCGTTTTCTCCTCGAGAGAAACATGATTTCACTAAAAACGTTATAGTTTAAACATGCCTGTTTGTACATGTGTGCAAACACTCAGAGCCTTAAGATAGGGGTTTCACCAATGTGTTTTTTGGTGAGAAACCTTCTATTTCAAGGTTCTGTGCGTTTTCAGACAAGTACAATATGTATTTATAGTGTTTCTCATGAAATCCCTCCTTTTAATGCATTTTCTCACAGAAAACGAGTCTCTCGCCATGGGAACATGGCTTTTTTGAAAAAGCATATTCTGGTCGAGAAATCGTGTTTTAAGCAATAAAAACGACTCCCGGCCTTATTTAGTTCACATTTGTACTTTTGGTAAGCTAGCCCGTATTCATAACGCACTAAACCTTTTTATCGCGTTAAACGCCTTTTCTCGACGAGAAAAGCACAATTTCATCAAAAACAAACAAAACAAGAAAAATGAATCTATTCAACAAGTCTGCAACACGTCCTTAAGAGTTACATGATTTCACCCAATGTCAATGTGTAATTTCTCCAGTTCTGATCATTTTTTAGGTTTGTTGGTAGCTTGGTCAATGCCAAAACACAGTGAGATCTTTTTATGGCTTTAAACGCGTTTTCTCCTCGAGAGAAACATGATTTCACTAAAAACGTTATAGTTTAACCATGCCTGTTTGTACATGTGTGCAAACACTCAGAGCCTTAAGATAGGGGTTTCACCAATGTGTTTTTTGGTGAGAAACCTTCTATTTCAAGGTTCTGTGCGTTTTCAGACAAGTACAATATGTATTTATAGTGTTTCTCATGAAATCCCTCCTTTTAATGCATTTTCTCACAGAAAACGAGTCTCTCGCCATGGGAACATGGCTTTTTTGAAAAAGCATATTCTGGTCGAGAAATCGTGTTTTAAGCAATAAAAACGACTCCCGGCCTTATTTAGTTCACATTTGTACTTTTGGTAAGCTAGCCCGTATTCATAACGCACTAAACCTTTTTATAGCGTTAAACGCCTTTTCTCGACGAGAAAAGCACAATTTCATCAAAAACAAACAAAACAAGAAAAATGAATCTATTCAACAAGTCTGCAACACGTCCTTAAGAGTTACATGATTTCACCCAATGTCAATGTGTAATTTCTCCAGTTCTGATCATTTTTTAGGTTTGTTGGTAGCTTGGTCAATGCCAAAACACAGTGAGATCTTTTTATGGCTTTAAACGCGTTTTCTCCTCGAGAGAAACATGATTTCACTAAAAACGTTATAGTTTAAACATGCCTGTTTGTACATGTGTGCAAACACTCAGAGCCTTAAGATAGGGGTTTCACCAATGTGTTTTTTGGTGAGAAACCTTCTATTTCAAGGTTCTGTGCGTTTTCAGACAAGTACAATATGTATTTATAGTGTTTCTCATGAAATCCCTCCTTTTAATGCATTTTCTCACAGAAAACGAGTCTCTCGCCATGGGAACATGGCTTTTTTGAAAAAGCATATTCTGGTCGAGAAATCGTGTTTTAAGCAATAAAAACGACTCCCGGCCTTATTTAGTTCACATTTGTACTTTTGGTAAGCTAGCCCGTATTCATAACGCACTAAACCTTTTTATCGCGTTAAACGCCTTTTCTCGACGAGAAAAGCACAATTTCATCAAAAACAAACAAAACAAGAAAAATGAATCTATTCAACAAGTCTGCAACACGTCCTTAAGAGTTACATGATTTCACCCAATGTCAATAAGTAATTTCTCCAGTTCTGATCATTTTTTAGGTTGTTGGTAGCTTGGTCAATGCCAAAACACAGTGAGATCTTTTTATGGCTTTAAACGCGTTTTCTCCTCGAGAGAAACATGATTTCACTAAAAACGTTATAGTTTAAACATGCCTGTTTGTACATGTCTGCAAACACTCAGAGCCTTAAGATAGGGGTTTCACCAATGTGTTTTTTGGTGAGAAACCTTCTATTTCAAGGTTCTGTGCGTTTTCAGACAAGTACAATATGTATTTATAGTGTTTCTGATGAAATCCCTCCTTTTAATGCATTTTCTCACAGAAAACGAGTCTCTCGCCATGGGAACATGGCTTTTTTGAAAAAGCATATTCTGGTCGAGAAATCGTGTTTTAAGCAATAAAAACGACTCCCGGCCTTATTTAGTTCACATTTGTACTTTTGGTAAGCTAGCCCGTATTCATAACGCACTAAACCTTTTTATCGCGTTAAACGCCTTTTCTCGACGAGAAAAGCACAATTTCATCAAAAACAAACAAAACAAGAAAAATGAATGTATTCAACAAGTCTGCAACACGTCCTTAAGAGTTACATGATTTCACCCAATGTCAATGTGTAATTTCTCCAGTTCTGATCATTTTTTAGGTGGTTGGTAGCTTGGTCAATGCCAAAACACACTGAGATCTTTTTATGGCTTTAAACGCGTTTTCTCCTCGAGAGAAACATGATTTCACTAAAAACGTTATAGTTTAAACATGCCTGTTTGTACATGTGTGCAAACACTCAGAGCCTTAAGATAGGGGTTTCACCAATGTGTTTTTTGGTGAGAAACCTTCTATTTCAAGGTTCTGTGCGTTTTCAGACAAGTACAATATGTATTTATAGTGTTTCTGATGATATCCCTCCTTTTAATGCATTTTCTCACAGAAAACGAGTCTCTCGCCATGGGAACATGGCTTTTTTGAAAAAGCATATTCTGGTCGAGAAATCGTGTTTTAAGCAATAAAAACGACTCCCGGCCTTATTTGGTTCACATTTGTACTTTTGGTAAGCTAGCCCGTATTCATAACGCACTAAACCTTTTTATCGCGTTAAACGCCTTTTCTCGACGAAAAAAGCACAATTTCATCAAAAACAAACAAAACAAGAAAAATGAATCTATTCAACAAGTCTGCAACACGTCCTTAAGAGTTGCATGATTTCACCCAATGTCAATGTGTAATTTCTCCAGTTCTGATCATTTTTTAGGTGGTTGGTAGCTTGGTCAATGCCAAAACACAGTGAGATCTTTTTATGGCTTTAAACGCGTTTTCTCCTCGAGAGAAACATGATTTCACTAAAAACGTTATAGTTTAAACATGCCTGTTTGTACATGTGTGCAAACACTCAGAGCCTTAAGATAGGGGTTTCACCAATGTGTTTTTTGGTGAGAAACCTTCTATTTCAAGGTTCTGTGCGTTTTCAGACAAGTACAATATGTATTTATAGTGTTTCTGATGAAATCCCTCCTTTTAATGCATTTTCTCACAGAAAACGAGTCTCTCGCCATGGGAACATGGCTTTTTTGAAAAAGCATATTCTGGTCGAGAAATCGTGTTTTAAGCAATAAAAACGACTCCCGGCCTTATTTAGTTCACATTTGTACTTTTGGTAAGCTAGCCCGTACTCATAACGCACTAAACCTTTTTACCGCGTTAAACGCCTTTTCTCGACGAGAAAAGCACAATTTCATCAAAAACAAACAAAACAAGAAAAATGAATCTATTCAACAAGTCTGCAACACGTCCTTAAGAGTTACATGATTTCACCCAATGTCAATGTGTAATTTCTCCAGTTCTGATCATTTTTTAGGTGGTTGGTAGCTTGGTCAATGCCAAAACACAGTGAGATCTTTTTATGGCTTTAAACGCGTTTTCTCCTCGAGAGAAACATGATTTCACTAAAAACGTTATAGTTTAAACATGCCTGTTGTACATGTGTGCAAACACTCAGAGCCTTAAGATAGGGGTTTCACCAATGTGTTTTTTGGTGAGAAACCTTCTATTTCAAGGTTCTGTGCGTTTTCAGACAAGTACAATATGTATTTATAGTGTTTCTCATGAAATCCCTCCTTTTAATGCATTTTCTCACAGAAAACGAGTCTCTCGCCATGGGAACATGGCTTTTTTGAAAAAGCATATTCTGGTCGAGAAATCGTGTTTTAAGCAATAAAAACGACTCCCGGCCTTATTTAGTTCACATTTGTACTTTTGGTAAGCTAGCCCGTATTCATAACGCACTAAACCTTTTTATCGCGTTAAACGCCTTTTCTCGACGAGAAAAGCACAATTTCATCAAAAACAAACAAAACAAGAAAAATGAATCTATTCAACAAGTCTGCAACACGTCCTTAAGAGTTACATGATTTCACCCAATGTCAATGTGTAATTTCTCCAGTTCTGATCATTTTTTAGGTTTGTTGGTAGCTTGGTCAATGCCAAAACACAGTGAGATCTTTTTATGGCTTTAAACGCGTTTTCTCCTCGAGAGAAACATGATTTCACTAAAAACGTTATAGTTTAAACATGCCTGTTTGTACATGTGTGCAAACACTCAGAGCCTTAAGATAGGGGTTTCACCAATGTGTTTTTTGGTGAGAAACCTTCTATTTCAAGGTTCTGTGCGTTTTCAGACAAGTACAATATGTATTTATAGTGTTTCTGATGATATCCCTCCTTTTAATGCATTTTCTCACAGAAAACGAGTCTCTCGCCATGGGAACATGGCTTTTTTGAAAAAGCATATTCTGGTCGAGAAATCGTGTTTTAAGCAATAAAAACGACTCCCGGCCTTATTTGGTTCACATTTGTACTTTTGGTAAGCTAGCCCGTATTCATAACGCACTAAACCTTTTTATCGCGTTAAACGCCTTTTCTCGACGAAAAAAGCACAATTTCATCAAAAACAAACAAAACAAGAAAAATGAATCTATTCAACAAGTCTGCAACACGTCCTTAAGAGTTGCATGATTTCACCCAATGTCAATGTGTAATTTCTCCAGTTCTGATCATTTTTTAGGTGGTTGGTAGCTTGGTCAATGCCAAAACACAGTGAGATCTTTTTATGGCTTTAAACGCGTTTTCTCCTCGAGAGAAACATGATTTCACTAAAAACGTTATAGTTTAAACATGCCTGTTTGTACATGTGTGCAAACACTCAGAGCCTTAAGATAGGGGTTTCACCAATGTGTTTTTTGGTGAGAAACCTTCTATTTCAAGGTTCTGTGCGTTTTCAGACAAGTACAATATGTATTTATAGTGTTTCTCATGAAATCCCTCCTTTTAATGCATTTTCTCACAGAAAACGAGTCTCTCGCCATGGGAACATGAATTTTTTGAAAAAGCATATTCTGGTCGAGAAATCGTGTTTTAAGCAATAAAAACGACTCCCGGCCTTATTTAGTTCACATTTGTACTTTTGGTAAGCTAGCCCGTATTCATAACGCACTAAACCTTTTTATCGCGTTAAACGCCTTTTCTCGACGAGAAAAGCACAATTTCATCAAAAACAAACAAAACAAGAAAAATGAATCTATTCAACAAGTCTGCAACACGTCCTTAAGAGTTACATGATTTCACCCAATGTCAATGTGTAATTTCTCCAGTTCTGATCATTTTTTAGGTTTGTTGGTAGCTTGGTCAATGCCAAAACACAGTGAGATCTTTTTATGTATTTAAACGCGTTTTCTCCTCGAGAGAAACATGATTTCACTAAAAACGTTATAGTTTAACCATGCCTGTTTGTACATGTGTGCAAACACTCAGAGCCTTAAGATAGGGGTTTCACCAATGTGTTTTTTGGTGAGAAACCTTCTATTTCAAGGTTCTGTGCGTTTTCAGACAAGTACAATATGTATTTATAGTGTTTCTGATGAAATCCCTCCTTTTAATGCATTTTCTCACAGAAAACGAGTCTCTCGCCATGGGAACATGGCTTTTTTGAAAAAGCATATTCTGGTCGAGAAATCGTGTTTTAAGCAATAAAAACGACTCCCGGCCTTATTTAGTTCACATTTGTACTTTTGGTAAGCTAGCCCGTATTCATAACGCACTAAACCTTTTTATAGCGTTAAACGCCTTTTCTCGACGAGAAAAGCACAATTTCATCAAAAACAAACAAAACAAGAAAAATGAATCTATTCAACAAGTCTGCAACACGTCCTTAAGAGTTACATGATTTCACCCAATGTCAATGTGTAATTTCTCCAGTTCTGATCATTTTTTAGGTTTGTTGGTAGCTTGGTCAATGCCAAAACACAGTGAGATCTTTTTATGGCTTTAAACGCGTTTTCTCCTCGAGAGAAACATGATTTCACTAAAAACGTTATAGTTTAAACATGCCTGTTTGTACATGTGTGCAAACACTCAGAGCCTTAAGATAGGGGTTTCACCAATGTGTTTTTTGGTGAGAAACCTTCTATTTCAAGGTTCTGTGCGTTTTCAGACAAGTACAATATGTATTTATAGTGTTTCTGATGAAATCCCTCCTTTTAATGCATTTTCTCACAGAAAACGAGTCTCTCGCCATGGGAACATGGCTTTTTTGAAAAAGCATATTCTGGTCGAGAAATCGTGTTTTAAGCAATAAAAACGACTCCCGGCCTTATTTAGTTCACATTTGTACTTTTGGTAAGCTAGCCCGTATTCATAACGCACTAAACCTTTTTATCGCGTTAAACGCCTTTTCTCGACGAGAAAAGCACAATTTCATCAAAAACAAACAAAACAAGAAAAATGAATCTATTCAACAAGTCTGCAACACGTCCTTAAGAGTTACATGATTTCACCCAATGTCAATAAGTAATTTCTCCAGTTCTGATCATTTTTTAGGTTGTTGGTAGCTTGGTCAATGCCAAAACACAGTGAGATCTTTTTATGGCTTTAAACGCGTTTTCTCCTCGAGAGAAACATGATTTCACTAAAAACGTTATAGTTTAAACATGCCTGTTTGTACATGTGTGCAAACACTCAGAGCCTTAAGATAGGGGTTTCACCAATGTGTTTTTTGGTGAGAAACCTTCTATTTCAAGGTTCTGTGCGTTTTCAGACAAGTACAATATGTATTTATAGTGTTTCTCATGAAATCCCTCCTTTTAATGCATTTTCTCACAGAAAACGAGTCTCTCGCCATGGGAACATGGCTTTTTTGAAAAAGCATATTCTGGTCGAGAAATCGTGTTTTAAGCAATAAAAACGACTCCCGGCCTTATTTAGTTCACATTTGTACTTTTGGTAAGCTAGCCCGTATTCATAACGCACTAAACCTTTTTATCGCGTTAAACGCCTTTTCTCGACGAGAAAAGCACAATTTCATCAAAAACAAACAAAACAAGAAAAATGAATCTATTCAACAAGTCTGCAACACGTCCTTAAGAGTTACATGATTTCACCCAATGTCAATGTGTAATTTCTCCAGTTCTGATCATTTTTTAGGTTTGTTGGTAGCTTGGTCAATGCCAAAACACAGTGAGATCTTTTTATGGCTTTAAACGCGTTTTCTCCTCGAGAGAAACATGATTTCACTAAAAACGTTATAGTTTAACCATGCATGTTTGTACATGTGTGCAAACACTCAGAGCCTTAAGATAGGGGTTTCACCAATGTGTTTTTTGGTGAGAAACCTTCTATTTCAAGGTTCTGTGCGTTTTCAGACAAGTACAATATGTATTTATAGTGTTTCTGATGAAATCCCTCCTTTTAATGCATTTTCTCACAGAAAACGAGTCTCTCGCCATGGGAACATGGCTTTTTTGAAAAAGCATATTCTGGTCGAGAAATCGTGTTTTAAGCAATAAAAACGACTCCCGGCCTTATTTAGTTCACATTTGTACTTTTGGTAAGCTAGCCCGTATTCATAACGCACTAAACCTTTTTATCGCGTTAAACGCCTTTTCTCGACGAGAAAAGCACAATTTCATCAAAAACAAACAAAACAAGAAAAATGAATCTATTCAACAAGTCTGCAACACGTCCTTAAGAGTTACATGATTTCACCCAATGTCAATGTGTAATTTCTCCAGTTCTGATCATTTTTTAGGTTTGTTGGTAGCTTGGTCAATGCCAAAACACAGTGAGATCTTTTTATGGCTTTAAACGCGTTTTCTCCTCGAGAGAAACATGATTTCACTAAAAACGTTATAGTTTAAACATGCCTGTTTGTACATGTGTGCAAACACTCAGAGCCTTAAGATAGGGGTTTCACCAATGTGTTTTTTGGTGAGAAACCTTCTATTTCAAGGTTCTGTGCGTTTTCAGACAAGTACAATATGTATTTATAGTGTTTCTCATGAAATCCCTCCTTTTAATGCATTTTCTCACAGAAAACGAGTCTCTCGCCATGGGAACATGGCTTTTTTGAAAAAGCATATTCTGGTCGAGAAATCGTGTTTTAAGCAATAAAAACGACTCCCGGCCTTATTTAGTTCACATTTGTACTTTTGGTAAGCTAGCCCGTATTCATAACGCACTAAACCTTTTTATCGCGTTAAACGCCTTTTCTCGACGAGAAAAGCACAATTTCATCAAAAACAAACAAAACAAGAAAAATGAATCTATTCAACAAGTCTGCAACACGTCCTTAAGAGTTACATGATTTCACCCAATGTCAATGTGTAATTTCTCCAGTTCTGATCATTTTTTAGGTTTGTTGGTAGCTTGGTCAATGCCAAAACACAGTGAGATCTTTTTATGGCTTTAAACGCGTTTTCTCCTCGAGAGAAACATGATTTCACTAAAAACGTTATAGTTTAACCATGCCTGTTTGTACATGTGTGCAAACACTCAGAGCCTTAAGATAGGGGTTTCACCAATGTGTTTTTTGGTGAGAAACCTTCTATTTCAAGGTTCTGTGCGTTTTCAGACAAGTACAATATGTATTTATAGTGTTTCTCATGAAATCCCTCCTTTTAATGCATTTTCTCACAGAAAACGAGTCTCTCGCCATGGGAACATGGCTTTTTTGAAAAAGCATATTCTGGTCGAGAAATCGTGTTTTAAGCAATAAAAACGACTCCCGGCCTTATTTAGTTCACATTTGTACTTTTGGTAAGCTAGCCCGTATTCATAACGCACTAAACCTTTTTATAGCGTTAAACGCCTTTTCTCGACGAGAAAAGCACAATTTCATCAAAAACAAACAAAACAAGAAAAATGAATCTATTCAACAAGTCTGCAACACGTCCTTAAGAGTTACATGATTTCACCCAATGTCAATGTGTAATTTCTCCAGTTCTGATCATTTTTTAGGTTTGTTGGTAGCTTGGTCAATGCCAAAACACAGTGAGATCTTTTTATGGCTTTAAACGCGTTTTCTCCTCGAGAGAAACATGATTTCACTAAAAACGTTATAGTTTAAACATGCCTGTTTGTACATGTGTGCAAACACTCAGAGCCTTAAGATAGGGGTTTCACCAATGTGTTTTTTGGTGAGAAACCTTCTATTTCAAGGTTCTGTGCGTTTTCAGACAAGTACAATATGTATTTATAGTGTTTCTGATGAAATCCCTCCTTTTAATGCATTTTCTCACAGAAAACGAGTCTCTCGCCATGGGAACATGGCTTTTTTGAAAAAGCATATTCTGGTCGAGAAATCGTGTTTTAAGCAATAAAAACGACTCCCGGCCTTATTTAGTTCACATTTGTACTTTTGGTAAGCTAGCCCGTATTCATAACGCACTAAACCTTTTTATCGCGTTAAACGCCTTTTCTCGACGAGAAAAGCACAATTTCATCAAAAACAAACAAAACAAGAAAAATGAATCTATTCAACAAGTCTGCAACACGTCCTTAAGAGTTACATGATTTCACCCAATGTCAATAAGTAATTTCTCCAGTTCTGATCATTTTTTAGGTTGTTGGTAGCTTGGTCAATGCCAAAACACAGTGAGATCTTTTTATGGCTTTAAACGCGTTTTCTCCTCGAGAGAAACATGATTTCACTAAAAACGTTATAGTTTAAACATGCCTGTTTGTACATGTGTGCAAACACTCAGAGCCTTAAGATAGGGGTTTCACCAATGTGTTTTTTGGTGAGAAACCTTCTATTTCAAGGTTCTGTGCGTTTTCAGACAAGTACAATATGTATTTATAGTGTTTCTGATGAAATCCCTCCTTTTAATGCATTTTCTCACAGAAAACGAGTCTCTCGCCATGGGAACATGGCTTTTTTGAAAAAGCATATTCTGGTCGAGAAATCGTGTTTTAAGCAATAAAAACGACTCCCGGCCTTATTTAGTTCACATTTGTACTTTTGGTAAGCTAGCCCGTATTCATAACGCACTAAACCTTTTTATCGCGTTAAACGCCTTTTCTCGACGAGAAAAGCACAATTTCATCAAAAACAAACAAAACAAGAAAAATGAATCTATTCAACAAGTCTGCAACACGTCCTTAAGAGTTACATGATTTCACCCAATGTCAATGTGTAATTTCTCCAGTTCTGATCATTTTTTAGGTTTGTTGGTAGCTTGGTCAATGCCAAAACACAGTGAGATCTTTTTATGGCTTTAAACGCGTTTTCTCCTCGAGAGAAACATGATTTCACTAAAAACGTTATAGTTTAACCATGCATGTTTGTACATGTGTGCAAACACTCAGAGCCTTAAGATAGGGGTTTCACCAATGTGTTTTTTGGTGAGAAACCTTCTATTTCAAGGTTCTGTGCGTTTTCAGACAAGTACAATATGTATTTATAGTGTTTCTGATGAAATCCCTCCTTTTAATGCATTTTCTCACAGAAAACGAGTCTCTCGCCATGGGAACATGGCTTTTTTGAAAAAGCATATTCTGGTCGAGAAATCGTGTTTTAAGCAATAAAAACGACTCCCGGCCTTATTTAGTTCACATTTGTACTTTTGGTAAGCTAGCCCGTATTCATAACGCACTAAACCTTTTTATCGCGTTAAACGCCTTTTCTCGACGAGAAAAGCACAATTTCATCAAAAACAAACAAAACAAGAAAAATGAATCTATTCAACAAGTCTGCAACACGTCCTTAAGAGTTACATGATTTCACCCAATGTCAATGTGTAATTTCTCCAGTTCTGATCATTTTTTAGGTTTGTTGGTAGCTTGGTCAATGCCAAAACACAGTGAGATCTTTTTATGGCTTTAAACGCGTTTTCTCCTCGAGAGAAACATGATTTCACTAAAAACGTTATAGTTTAACCATGCATGTTTGTACATGTGTGCAAACACTCAGAGCCTTAAGATAGGGGTTTCACCAATGTGTTTTTTGGTGAGAAACCTTCTATTTCAAGGTTCTGTGCGTTTTCAGACAAGTACAATATGTATTTATAGTGTTTCTGATGAAATCCCTCCTTTTAATGCATTTTCTCACAGAAAACGAGTCTCTCGCCATGGGAACATGGCTTTTTTGAAAAAGCATATTCTGGTCGAGAAATCGTGTTTTAAGCAATAAAAACGACTCCCGGCCTTATTTAGTTCACATTTGTACTTTTGGTAAGCTAGCCCGTATTCATAACGCACTAAACCTTTTTATCGCGTTAAACGCCTTTTCTCGACGAGAAAAGCACAATTTCATCAAAAACAAACAAAACAAGAAAAATGAATCTATTCAACAAGTCTGCAACACGTCCTTAAGAGTTACATGATTTCACCCAATGTCAATGTGTAATTTCTCCAGTTCTGATCATTTTTTAGGTTTGTTGGTAGCTTGGTCAATGCCAAAACACAGTGAGATCTTTTTATGGCTTTAAACGCGTTTTCTCCTCGAGAGAAACATGATTTCACTAAAAACGTTATAGTTTAACCATGCCTGTTTGTACATGTGTGCAAACACTCAGAGCCTTAAGATAGGGGTTTCACCAATGTGTTTTTTGGTGAGAAACCTTCTATTTCAAGGTTCTGTGCGTTTTCAGACAAGTACAATATGTATTTATAGTGTTTCTGATGAAATCCCTCCTTTTAATGCATTTTCTCACAGAAAACGAGTCTCTCGCCATGGGAACATGGCTTTTTTGAAAAAGCATATTCTGGTCGAGAAATCGTGTTTTAAGCAATAAAAACGACTCCCGGCCTTATTTAGTTCACATTTGTACTTTTGGTAAGCTAGCCCGTATTCATAACGCACTAAACCTTTTTATCGCGTTAAACGCCTTTTCTCGACGAGAAAAGCACAATTTCATCAAAAACAAACAAAACAAGAAAAATGAATCTATTCAACAAGTCTGCAACACGTCCTTAAGAGTTACATGATTTCACCCAATGTCAATGTGTAATTTCTCCAGTTCTGATCATTTTTTAGGTTTGTTGGTAGCTTGGTCAATGCCAAAACACAGTGAGATCTTTTTATGGCTTTAAACGCGTTTTCTCCTCGAGAGAAACATGATTTCACTAAAAACGTTATAGTTTAACCATGCCTGTTTGTACATGTGTGCAAACACTCAGAGCCTTAAGATAGGGGTTTCACCAATGTGTTTTTTGGTGAGAAACCTTCTATTTCAAGGTTCTGTGCGTTTTCAGACAAGTACAATATGTATTTATAGTGTTTCTCATGAAATCCCTCCTTTTAATGCATTTTCTCACAGAAAACGAGTCTCTCGCCATGGGAACATGGCTTTTTTGAAAAAGCATATTCTGGTCGAGAAATCGTGTTTTAAGCAATAAAAACGACTCCCGGCCTTATTTAGTTCACATTTGTACTTTTGGTAAGCTAGCCCGTATTCATAACGCACTAAACCTTTTTATAGCGTTAAACGCCTTTTCTCGACGAGAAAAGCACAATTTCATCAAAAACAAACAAAACAAGAAAAATGAATCTATTCAACAAGTCTGCAACACGTCCTTAAGAGTTACATGATTTCACCCAATGTCAATGTGTAATTTCTCCAGTTCTGATCATTTTTTAGGTTTGTTGGTAGCTTGGTCAATGCCAAAACACAGTGAGATCTTTTTATGGCTTTAAACGCGTTTTCTCCTCGAGAGAAACATGATTTCACTAAAAACGTTATAGTTTAAACATGCCTGTTTGTACATGTGTGCAAACACTCAGAGCCTTAAGATAGGGGTTTCACCAATGTGTTTTTTGGTGAGAAACCTTCTATTTCAAGGTTCTGTGCGTTTTCAGACAAGTACAATATGTATTTATAGTGTTTCTGATGAAATCCCTCCTTTTAATGCATTTTCTCACAGAAAACGAGTCTCTCGCCATGGGAACATGGCTTTTTTGAAAAAGCATATTCTGGTCGAGAAATCGTGTTTTAAGCAATAAAAACGACTCCCGGCCTTATTTAGTTCACATTTGTACTTTTGGTAAGCTAGCCCGTATTCATAACGCACTAAACCTTTTTATCGCGTTAAACGCCTTTTCTCGACGAGAAAAGCACAATTTCATCAAAAACAAACAAAACAAGAAAAATGAATCTATTCAACAAGTCTGCAACACGTCCTTAAGAGTTACATGATTTCACCCAATGTCAATAAGTAATTTCTCCAGTTCTGATCATTTTTTAGGTTGTTGGTAGCTTGGTCAATGCCAAAACACAGTGAGATCTTTTTATGGCTTTAAACGCGTTTTCTCCTCGAGAGAAACATGATTTCACTAAAAACGTTATAGTTTAAACATGCCTGTTTGTACATGTGTGCAAACACTCAGAGCCTTAAGATAGGGGTTTCACCAATGTGTTTTTTGGTGAGAAACCTTCTATTTCAAGGTTCTGTGCGTTTTCAGACAAGTACAATATGTATCTATAGTGTTTCTGATGAAATCCCTCCTTTTAATGCATTTTCTCACAGAAAACGAGTCTCTCGCCATGGGAACATGGCTTTTTTGAAAAAGCATATTCTGGTCGAGAAATCGTGTTTTAAGCAATAAAAACGACTCCCGGCCTTATTTAGTTCACATTTGTACTTTTGGTAAGCTAGCCCGTATTCATAACGCACTAAACCTTTTTATCGCGTTAAACGCCTTTTCTCGACGAGAAAAGCACAATTTCATCAAAAACAAACAAAACAAGAAAAATGAATCTATTCAACAAGTCTGCAACACGTCCTTAAGAGTTACATGATTTCACCCAATGTCAATGTGTAATTTCTCCAGTTCTGATCATTTTTTAGGTTTGTTGGTAGCTTGGTCAATGCCAAAACACAGTGAGATCTTTTTATGGCTTTAAACGCGTTTTCTCCTCGAGAGAAACATGATTTCACTAAAAACGTTATAGTTTAACCATGCCTGTTTGTACATGTGTGCAAACACTCAGAGCCTTAAGATAGGGGTTTCACCAATGTGTTTTTTGGTGAGAAACCTTCTATTTCAAGGTTCTGTGCGTTTTCAGACAAGTACAATATGTATTTATAGTGTTTCTGATGATATCCCTCCTTTTAATGCATTTTCTCACAGAAAACGAGTCTCTCGCCATGGGAACATGGCTTTTTTGAAAAAGCATATTCTGGTCGAGAAATCGTGTTTTAAGCAATAAAAACGACTCCCGGCCTTATTTAGTTCACATTTGTACTTTTGGTAAGCTAGCCCGTATTCATAACGCACTAAACCTTTTTATCGCGTTAAACGCCTTTTCTCGACGAGAAAAGCACAATTTCATCAAAAACAAACAAAACAAGAAAAATGAATCTATTCAACAAGTCTTCAACACGTCCTTAAGAGTTACATGATTTCACCCAATGTCAATAAGTAATTTCTCCAGTTCTGATCATTTTTTAGGTTGTTGGTAGCTTGGTCAATGCCAAAACACAGTGAGATCTTTTTATGGCTTTAAACGCGTTTTCTCCTCGAGAGAAACATGATTTCACTAAAAACGTTATAGTTTAAACATGCCTGTTTGTACATGTGTGCAAACACTCAGAGCCTTAAGATAGGGGTTTCACCAATGTGTTTTTTGGTGAGAAACCTTCTATTTCAAGGTTCTGTGCGTTTTCAGACAAGTACAATATGTATTTATAGTGTTTCTGATGAAATCCCTCCTTTTAATGCATTTTCTCACAGAAAACGAGTCTCTCGCCATGGGAACATGGCTTTTTTGAAAAAGCATATTCTGGTCGAGAAATCGTGTTTTAAGCAATAAAAACGACTCCCGGCCTTATTTAGTTCACATTTGTACTTTTGGTAAGCTAGCCCGTATTCATAACGCACTAAACCTTTTTATCGCGTTAAACGCCTTTTCTCGACGAGAAAAGCACAATTTCATCAAAAACAAACAAAACAAGAAAAATGAATCTATTCAACAAGTCTGCAACACGTCCTTAAGAGTTACATGATTTCACCCAATGTCAATGTGTAATTTCTCCAGTTCTGATCATTTTTTAGGTTTGTTGGTAGCTTGGTCAATGCCAAAACACAGTGAGATCTTTTTATGGCTTTAAACGCGTTTTCTCCTCGAGAGAAACATGATTTCACTAAAAACGTTATAGTTTAAACATGCCTGTTTGTACATGTGTGCAAACACTCAGAGCCTTAAGATAGGGGTTTCACCAATGTGTTTTTTGGTGAGAAACCTTCTATTTCAAGGTTCTGTGCGTTTTCAGACAAGTACAATATGTATTTATAGTGTTTCTGATGAAATCCCTCCTTTTAATGCATTTTCTCACAGAAAACGAGTCTCTCGCCATGGGAACATGGCTTTTTTGAAAAAGCATATTCTGGTCGAGAAATCGTGTTTTAAGCAATAAAAACGACTCCCGGCCTTATTTAGTTCACATTTGTACTTTTGGTAAGCTAGCCCGTATTCATAACGCACTAAACCTTTTTATCGCGTTAAACGCCTTTTCTCGACGAGAAAAGCACAATTTCATCAAAAACAAACAAAACAAGAAAAATGAATCTATTCAACAAGTCTGCAACACGTCCTTAAGAGTTACATGATTTCACCCAATGTCAATAAGTAATTTCTCCAGTTCTGATCATTTTTTAGGTTGTTGGTAGCTTGGTCAATGCCAAAACACAGTGAGATCTTTTTATGGCTTTAAACGCGTTTTCTCCTCGAGAGAAACATGATTTCACTAAAAACGTTATAGTTTAAACATGCCTGTTTGTACATGTGTGCAAACACTCAGAGCCTTAAGATAGGGGTTTCACCAATGTGTTTTTTGGTGAGAAACCTTCTATTTCAAGGTTCTGTGCGTTTTCAGACAAGTACAATATGTATCTATAGTGTTTCTGATGAAATCCCTCCTTTTAATGCATTTTCTCACAGAAAACGAGTCTCTCGCCATGGGAACATGGCTTTTTTGAAAAAGCATATTCTGGTCGAGAAATCGTGTTTTAAGCAATAAAAACGACTCCCGGCCTTATTTAGTTCACATTTGTACTTTTGGTAAGCTAGCCCGTATTCATAACGCACTAAACCTTTTTATCGCGTTAAACGCCTTTTCTCGACGAGAAAAGCACAATTTCATCAAAAACAAACAAAACAAGAAAAATGAATCTATTCAACAAGTCTGCAACACGTCCTTAAGAGTTACATGATTTCACCCAATGTCAATGTGTAATTTCTCCAGTTCTGATCATTTTTTAGGTTTGTTGGTAGCTTGGTCAATGCCAAAACACAGTGAGATCTTTTTATGGCTTTAAACGCGTTTTCTCCTCGAGAGAAACATGATTTCACTAAAAACGTTATAGTTTAACCATGCCTGTTTGTACATGTGTGCAAACACTCAGAGCCTTAAGATAGGGGTTTCACCAATGTGTTTTTTGGTGAGAAACCTTCTATTTCAAGGTTCTGTGCGTTTTCAGACAAGTACAATATGTATTTATAGTGTTTCTGATGATATCCCTCCTTTTAATGCATTTTCTCACAGAAAACGAGTCTCTCGCCATGGGAACATGGCTTTTTTGAAAAAGCATATTCTGGTCGAGAAATCGTGTTTTAAGCAATAAAAACGACTCCCGGCCTTATTTAGTTCACATTTGTACTTTTGGTAAGCTAGCCCGTATTCATAACGCACTAAACCTTTTTATCGCGTTAAACGCCTTTTCTCGACGAGAAAAGCACAATTTCATCAAAAACAAACAAAACAAGAAAAATGAATCTATTCAACAAGTCTTCAACACGTCCTTAAGAGTTACATGATTTCACCCAATGTCAATAAGTAATTTCTCCAGTTCTGATCATTTTTTAGGTTGTTGGTAGCTTGGTCAATGCCAAAACACAGTGAGATCTTTTTATGGCTTTAAACGCGTTTTCTCCTCGAGAGAAACATGATTTCACTAAAAACGTTATAGTTTAAACATGCCTGTTTGTACATGTGTGCAAACACTCAGAGCCTTAAGATAGGGGTTTCACCAATGTGTTTTTTGGTGAGAAACCTTCTATTTCAAGGTTCTGTGCGTTTTCAGACAAGTACAATATGTATTTATAGTGTTTCTGATGAAATCCCTCCTTTTAATGCATTTTCTCACAGAAAACGAGTCTCTCGCCATGGGAACATGGCTTTTTTGAAAAAGCATATTCTGGTCGAGAAATCGTGTTTTAAGCAATAAAAACGACTCCCGGCCTTATTTAGTTCACATTTGTACTTTTGGTAAGCTAGCCCGTATTCATAACGCACTAAACCTTTTTATCGCGTTAAACGCCTTTTCTCGACGAGAAAAGCACAATTTCATCAAAAACAAACAAAACAAGAAAAATGAATCTATTCAACAAGTCTGCAACACGTCCTTAAGAGTTACATGATTTCACCCAATGTCAATAAGTAATTTCTCCAGTTCTGATCATTTTTTAGGTTGTTGGTAGCTTGGTCAATGCCAAAACACAGTGAGATCTTTTTATGGCTTTAAACGCGTTTTCTCCTCGAGAGAAACATGATTTCACTAAAAACGTTATAGTTTAAACATGCCTGTTTGTACATGTGTGCAAACACTCAGAGCCTTAAGATAGGGGTTTCACCAATGTGTTTTTTGGTGAGAAACCTTCTATTTCAAGGTTCTGTGCGTTTTCAGACAAGTACAATATGTATTTATAGTGTTTCTGATGAAATCCCTCCTTTTAATGCATTTTCTCACAGAAAACGAGTCTCTCGCCATGGGAACATGGCTTTTTTGAAAAAGCATATTCTGGTCGAGAAATCGTGTTTTAAGCAATAAAAACGACTCCCGGCCTTATTTAGTTCACATTTGTACTTTTGGTAAGCTAGCCCGTATTCATAACGCACTAAACCTTTTTATCGCGTTAAACGCCTTTTCTCGACGAGAAAAGCACAATTTCATCAAAAACAAACAAAACAAGAAAAATGAATCTATTCAACAAGTCTGCAACACGTCCTTAAGAGTTACATGATTTCACCCAATGTCAATGTGTAATTTCTCCAGTTCTGATCATTTTTTAGGTTTGTTGGTAGCTTGGTCAATGCCAAAACACAGTGAGATCTTTTTATGGCTTTAAACGCGTTTTCTCCTCGAGAGAAACATGATTTCACTAAAAACGTTATAGTTTAACCATGCCTGTTTGTACATGTGTGCAAACACTCAGAGCCTTAAGATAGGGGTTTCACCAATGTGTTTTTTGGTGAGAAACCTTCTATTTCAAGGTTCTGTGCGTTTTCAGACAAGTACAATATGTATTTATAGTGTTTCTGATGATATCCCTCCTTTTAATGCATTTTCTCACAGAAAACGAGTCTCTCGCCATGGGAACATGGCTTTTTTGAAAAAGCATATTCTGGTCGAGAAATCGTGTTTTAAGCAATAAAAACGACTCCCGGCCTTATTTAGTTCACATTTGTACTTTTGGTAAGCTAGCCCGTATTCATAACGCACTAAACCTTTTTATCGCGTTAAACGCCTTTTCTCGACGAGAAAAGCACAATTTCATCAAAAACAAACAAAACAAGAAAAATGAATCTATTCAACAAGTCTTCAACACGTCCTTAAGAGTTACATGATTTCACCCAATGTCAATAAGTAATTTCTCCAGTTCTGATCATTTTTTAGGTTGTTGGTAGCTTGGTCAATGCCAAAACACAGTGAGATCTTTTTATGGCTTTAAACGCGTTTTCTCCTCGAGAGAAACATGATTTCACTAAAAACGTTATAGTTTAAACATGCCTGTTTGTACATGTGTGCAAACACTCAGAGCCTTAAGATAGGGGTTTCACCAATGTGTTTTTTGGTGAGAAACCTTCTATTTCAAGGTTCTGTGCGTTTTCAGACAAGTACAATATGTATTTATAGTGTTTCTGATGAAATCCCTCCTTTTAATGCATTTTCTCACAGAAAACGAGTCTCTCGCCATGGGAACATGTCTTTTTTGAAAAAGCATATTCTGGTCGAGAAATCGTGTTTTAAGCAATAAAAACGACTCCCGGCCTTATTTAGTTCACATTTGTACTTTTGGTAAGCTAGCCCGTATTCATAACGCACTAAACCTTTTTATCGCGTTAAACGCCTTTTCTCGACGAGAAAAGCACAATTTCATCAAAAACAAACAAAACAAGAAAAATGAATCTATTCAACAAGTCTGCAACACGTCCTTAAGAGTTACATGATTTCACCCAATGTCAATGTGTAATTTCTCCAGTTCTGATCATTTTTTAGGTTTGTTGGTAGCTTGGTCAATGCCAAAACACAGTGAGATCTTTTTATGGCTTTAAACGCGTTTTCTCCTCGAGAGAAACATGATTTCACTAAAAACGTTATAGTTTAACCATGCCTGTTTGTACATGTGTGCAAACACTCAGAGCCTTAAGATAGGGGTTTCACCAATGTGTTTTTTGGTGAGAAACCTTCTATTTCAAGGTTCTGTGCGTTTTCAGACAAGTACAATATGTATTTATAGTGTTTCTGATGATATCCCTCCTTTTAATGCATTTTCTCACAGAAAACGAGTCTCTCGCCATGGGAACATGGCTTTTTTGAAAAAGCATATTCTGGTCGAGAAATCGTGTTTTAAGCAATAAAAACGACTCCCGGCCTTATTTAGTTCACATTTGTACTTTTGGTAAGCTAGCCCGTATTCATAACGCACTAAACCTTTTTATCGCGTTAAACGCCTTTTCTCGACGAGAAAAGCACAATTTCATCAAAAACAAACAAAACAAGAAAAATGAATCTATTCAACAAGTCTTCAACACGTCCTTAAGAGTTACATGATTTCACCCAATGTCAATAAGTAATTTCTCCAGTTCTGATCATTTTTTAGGTTGTTGGTAGCTTGGTCAATGCCAAAACACAGTGAGATCTTTTTATGGCTTTAAACGCGTTTTCTCCTCGAGAGAAACATGATTTCACTAAAAACGTTATAGTTTAAACATGCCTGTTTGTACATGTGTGCAAACACTCAGAGCCTTAAGATAGGGGTTTCACCAATGTGTTTTTTGGTGAGAAACCTTCTATTTCAAGGTTCTGTGCGTTTTCAGACAAGTACAATATGTATTTATAGTGTTTCTGATGAAATCCCTCCTTTTAATGCATTTTCTCACAGAAAACGAGTCTCTCGCCATGGGAACATGTCTTTTTTGAAAAAGCATATTCTGGTCGAGAAATCGTGTTTTAAGCAATAAAAACGACTCCCGGCCTTATTTAGTTCACATTTGTACTTTTGGTAAGCTAGCCCGTATTCATAACGCACTAAACCTTTTTATCGCGTTAAACGCCTTTTCTCGACGAGAAAAGCACAATTTCATCAAAAACAAACAAAACAAGAAAAATGAATCTATTCAACAAGTCTGCAACACGTCCTTAAGAGTTACATGATTTCACCCAATGTCAATGTGTAATTTCTCCAGTTCTGATCATTTTTTAGGTTTGTTGGTAGCTTGGTCAATGCCAAAACACAGTGAGATCTTTTTATGGCTTTAAACGCGTTTTCTCCTCGAGAGAAACATGATTTCACTAAAAACGTTATAGTTTAACCATGCCTGTTTGTACATGTGTGCAAACACTCAGAGCCTTAAGATAGGGGTTTCACCAATGTGTTTTTTGGTGAGAAACCTTCTATTTCAAGGTTCTGTGCGTTTTCAGACAAGTACAATATGTATTTATAGTGTTTCTGATGATATCCCTCCTTTTAATGCATTTTCTCACAGAAAACGAGTCTCTCGCCATGGGAACATGGCTTTTTTGAAAAAGCATATTCTGGTCGAGAAATCGTGTTTTAAGCAATAAAAACGACTCCCGGCCTTATTTAGTTCACATTTGTACTTTTGGTAAGCTAGCCCGTATTCATAACGCACTAAACCTTTTTATCGCGTTAAACGCCTTTTCTCGACGAGAAAAGCACAATTTCATCAAAAACAAACAAAACAAGAAAAATGAATCTATTCAACAAGTCTTCAACACGTCCTTAAGAGTTACATGATTTCACCCAATGTCAATAAGTAATTTCTCCAGTTCTGATCATTTTTTAGGTTGTTGGTAGCTTGGTCAATGCCAAAACACAGTGAGATCTTTTTATGGCTTTAAACGCGTTTTCTCCTCGAGAGAAACATGATTTCACTAAAAACGTTATAGTTTAAACATGCCTGTTTGTACATGTGTGCAAACACTCAGAGCCTTAAGATAGGGGTTTCACCAATGTGTTTTTTGGTGAGAAACCTTCTATTTCAAGGTTCTGTGCGTTTTCAGACAAGTACAATATGTATTTATAGTGTTTCTGATGAAATCCCTCCTTTTAATGCATTTTCTCACAGAAAACGAGTCTCTCGCCATGGGAACATGTCTTTTTTGAAAAAGCATATTCTGGTCGAGAAATCGTGTTTTAAGCAATAAAAACGACTCCCGGCCTTATTTAGTTCACATTTGTACTTTTGGTAAGCTAGCCCGTATTCATAACGCACTAAACCTTTTTATCGCGTTAAACGCCTTTTCTCGACGAGAAAAGCACAATTTCATCAAAAACAAACAAAACAAGAAAAATGAATCTATTCAACAAGTCTGCAACACGTCCTTAAGAGTTACATGATTTCACCCAATGTCAATGTGTAATTTCTCCAGTTCTGATCATTTTTTAGGTTTGTTGGTAGCTTGGTCAATGCCAAAACACAGTGAGATCTTTTTATGGCTTTAAACGCGTTTTCTCCTCGAGAGAAACATGATTTCACTAAAAACGTTATAGTTTAACCATGCCTGTTTGTACATGTGTGCAAACACTCAGAGCCTTAAGATAGGGGTTTCACCAATGTGTTTTTTGGTGAGAAACCTTCTATTTCAAGGTTCTGTGCGTTTTCAGACAAGTACAATATGTATTTATAGTGTTTCTGATGATATCCCTCCTTTTAATGCATTTTCTCACAGAAAACGAGTCTCTCGCCATGGGAACATGGCTTTTTTGAAAAAGCATATTCTGGTCGAGAAATCGTGTTTTAAGCAATAAAAACGACTCCCGGCCTTATTTAGTTCACATTTGTACTTTTGGTAAGCTAGCCCGTATTCATAACGCACTAAACCTTTTTATCGCGTTAAACGCCTTTTCTCGACGAGAAAAGCACAATTTCATCAAAAACAAACAAAACAAGAAAAATGAATCTATTCAACAAGTCTTCAACACGTCCTTAAGAGTTACATGATTTCACCCAATGTCAATAAGTAATTTCTCCAGTTCTGATCATTTTTTAGGTTGTTGGTAGCTTGGTCAATGCCAAAACACAGTGAGATCTTTTTATGGCTTTAAACGCGTTTTCTCCTCGAGAGAAACATGATTTCACTAAAAACGTTATAGTTTAAACATGCCTGTTTGTACATGTGTGCAAACACTCAGAGCCTTAAGATAGGGGTTTCACCAATGTGTTTTTTGGTGAGAAACCTTCTATTTCAAGGTTCTGTGCGTTTTCAGACAAGTACAATATGTATTTATAGTGTTTCTGATGAAATCCCTCCTTTTAATGCATTTTCTCACAGAAAACGAGTCTCTCGCCATGGGAACATGGCTTTTTTGAAAAAGCATATTCTGGTCGAGAAATCGTGTTTTAAGCAATAAAAACGACTCCCGGCCTTATTTAGTTCACATTTGTACTTTTGGTAAGCTAGCCCGTATTCATAACGCACTAAACCTTTTTATCGCGTTAAACGCCTTTTCTCGACGAGAAAAGCACAATTTCATCAAAAACAAACAAAACAAGAAAAATGAATCTATTCAACAAGTCTGCAACACGTCCTTAAGAGTTACATGATTTCACCCAATGTCAATGTGTAATTTCTCCAGTTCTGATCATTTTTTAGGTTTGTTGGTAGCTTGGTCAATGCCAAAACACAGTGAGATCTTTTTATGGCTTTAAACGCGTTTTCTCCTCGAGAGAAACATGATTTCACTAAGAACGTTATAGTTTAAACATGCCTGTTTGTACATGTGTGCAAACACTCAGAGCCTTAAGATAGGGGTTTCACCAATGTGTTTTTTGGTGAGAAACCTTCTATTTCAAGGTTCTGTGCGTTTTCAGACAAGTACAATATGTATTTATAGTGTTTCTGATGAAATCCCTCCTTTTAATGCATTTTCTCACAGAAAACGAGTCTCTCGCCATGGGAACATGAATTTTTTGAAAAAGCATATTCTGGTCGAGAAATCGTGTTTTAAGCAATAAAAACGACTCCCGGCCTTATTTAGTTCACATTTGTACTTTTGGTAAGCTAGCCCGTATTCATAACGCACTAAACCTTTTTATCGCGTTAAACGCCTTTTCTCGACGAGAAAAGCACAATTTCATCAAAAACAAACAAAACAAGAAAAATGAATCTATTCAACAAGTCTGCAACACGTCCTTAAGAGTTACATGATTTCACCCAATGTCAATGTGTAATTTCTCCAGTTCTGATCATTTTTTAGGTTTGTTGGTAGCTTGGTCAATGCCAAAACACAGTGAGATCTTTTTATGGCTTTAAACGCGTTTTCTCCTCGAGAGAAACATGATTTCACTAAAAACGTTATAGTTTAAACATGCCTGTTTGTACATGTGTGCAAACACTCAGAGCCTTAAGATAGGGGTTTCACCAATGTGTTTTTTGGTGAGAAACCTTCTATTTCAAGGTTCTGTGCGTTTTCAGACAAGTACAATATGTATTTATAGTGTTTCTCATGAAATCCCTCCTTTTAATGCATTTTCTCACAGAAAACGAGTCTCTCGCCATGGGAACATGGCTTTTTTGAAAAAGCATATTCTGGTCGAGAAATCGTGTTTTGAGCAATAAAAACGACTCCCGGCCTTATTTAGTTCACATTTGTACTTTTGGTAAGCTAGCCCGTATTCATAACGCACTAAACCTTTTTATCGCGTTAACCGCCTTTTCTCGACGAGAAAAGCACAATTTCATCAAAAACAAACAAAACAAGAAAAATGAATCTATTCAACAAGTCTGCAACACGTCCTTAAGAGTTACATGATTTCACCCAATGTCAATGTGTAATTTCTCCAGTTCTGATCATTTTTTAGGTTTGTTGGTAGCTTGGTCAATGCCAAAACACAGTGAGATCTTTTTATGGCTTTAAACGCGTTTTCTCTTCGAGAGAAACATGATTTCACTAAAAACGTTATAGTTTAAACATGCCTGTTTGTACATGTGTGCAAACACTCAGAGCCTTAAGATAGGGGTTTCACCAATGTGTTTTTTGGTGAGAAACCTTCTATTTCAAGGTTCTGTGCGTTTTCAGACAAGTACAATATGTATTTATAGTGTTTCTCATGAAATCCCTCCTTTTAATGCATTTTCTCACAGAAAACGAGTCTCTCGCCATGGGAACATGGCTTTTTTGAAAAAGCATATTCTGGTCGAGAAATCGTGTTTTAAGCAATAAAAACGACTCCCGGCCTTATTTAGTTCACATTTGTACTTTTGGTAAGCCAGCATGTATTCATAACGCACTAAACCTTTTTATCGCGTTAAACGCCTTTTCTCGACGAGAAAAGCACAATTTCATCAAAAACAAACAAAACAAGAAAAATGAATCTATTCAACAAGTCTGCAACACGTCCTTAAGAGTTACATGATTTCACCCAATGTCAATGTGTAATTTCTCCAGTTCTGATCATTTTTTAGGTGGTTGGTAGCTTGGTCAATGCCAAAACACAGTGAGATCTTTTTATGGCTTTAAACGCGTTTTCTCCTCGAGAGAAACATGATTTCACTAAAAACGTTATAGTTTAAACATGCCTGTTTGTACATGTGTGCAAACACTCAGAGCCTTATGATAGGGGTTTCACCAATGTGTTTTTTGGTGAGAAACCTTCTATTTCAAGGTTCTGTGCGTTTTCAGACAAGTACAATATGTATTTATAGTGTTTCTGATGAAATCCCTCCTTTTAATGCATTTTCTCACAGAAAACGAGTCTCTCGCCATGGGAACATGTCTTTTTTGAAAAAGCATATTCTGGTCGAGAAATCGTGTTTTAAGCAATAAAAACGACTCCCGGCCTTATTTAGTTCACATTTGTACTTTTGGTAAGCTAGCCCGTATTCATAACGCACTAAACCTTTTTATCGCGTTAAACGCCTTTTCTCGACGAGAAAAGCACAATTTCATCAAAAACAAACAAAACAAGAAAAATGAATCTATTCAACAAGTCTGCAACACGTCCTTAAGAGTTACATGATTTCACCCAATGTCAATGTGTAATTTCTCCAGTTCTGATCATTTTTTAGGTGGTTGGTAGCTTGGTCAATGCCAAAACACAGTGAGATCTTTTTATGGCTTTAAACGCGTTTTCTCTTCGAGAGAAACATGATTTCACTAAAAACGTTATAGTTTAAACATGCCTGTTTGTACATGTGTGCAAACACTCAGAGCCTTAAGATAGGGGTTTCACCAATGTGTTTTTTGGTGAGAAACCTTCTATTTCAAGGTTCTGTGCGTTTTCAGACAAGTACAATATGTATTTATAGTGTTTCTGATGAAATCCCTCCTTTTAATGCATTTTCTCACAGAAAACGAGTCTCTCGCCATGGGAACATGTCTTTTTTGAAAAAGCATATTCTGGTCGAGAAATCGTGTTTTAAGCAATAAAAACGACTCCCGGCCTTATTTAGTTCACATTTGTACTTTTGGTAAGCTAGCCCGTATTCATAACGCACTAAACCTTTTTATCGCGTTAAACGCCTTTTCTCGACGAGAAAAGCACAATTTCATCAAAAACAAACAAAACAAGAAAAATGAATCTATTCAACAAGTCTGCAACACGTCCTTAAGAGTTACATGATTTCACCCAATGTCAATGTGTAATTTCTCCAGTTCTGATCATTTTTTAGGTTGTTGGTAGCTTGGTCAATGCCAAAACACAGTGAGATCTTTTTATGGCTTTAAACGCGTTTTCTCCTCGAGAGAAACATGATTTCACTAAAAACGTTATAGTTTAAACATGCCTGTTTGTACATGTGTGCAAACACTCAGAGCCTTAAGATAGGGGTTTCACCAATGTGTTTTTTGGTGAGAAACCTTCTATTTCAAGGTTCTGTGCGTTTTCAGACAAGTACAATATGTATTTATAGTGTTTCTGATGAAATCCCTCCTTTTAATGCATTTTCTCACAGAAAACGAGTCTCTCGCCATGGGAACATGGCTTTTTTGAAAAAGCATATTCTGGTCGAGAAATCGTGTTTTAAGCAATAAAAACGACTCCCGGCCTTATTTAGTTCACATTTGTACTTTTGGTAAGCTAGCCCGTATTCATAACGCACTAAACCTTTTTATCGCGTTAAACGCCTTTTCTCGACGAGAAAAGCACAATTTCATCAAAAACAAACAAAACAAGAAAAATGAATCTATTCAACAAGTCTGCAACACGTCCTTAAGAGTTACATGATTTCACCCAATGTCAATGTGTAATTTCTCCAGTTCTGATCATTTTTTAGGTTTGTTGGTAGCTTGGTCAATGCCAAAACACAGTGAGATCTTTTTATGGCTTTAAACGCGTTTTCTCCTCGAGAGAAACATGATTTCACTAAAAACGTTATAGTTTAACCATGCCTGTTTGTACATGTGTGCAAACACTCAGAGCCTTAAGATAGGGGTTTCACCAATGTGTTTTTTGGTGAGAAACCTTCTATTTCAAGGTTCTGTGCGTTTTCAGACAAGTACAATATGTATTTATAGTGTTTCTGATGAAATCCCTCCTTTTAATGCATTTTCTCACAGAAAACGAGTCTCTCGCCATGGGAACATGGCTTTTTTGAAAAAGCATATTCTGGTCGAGAAATCGTGTTTTAAGCAATAAAAACGACTCCCGGCCTTATTTAGTTCACATTTGTACTTTTGGTAAGCTAGCCCGTATTCATAACGCACTAAACCTTTTTATCGCGTTAAACGCCTTTTCTCGACGAGAAAAGCACAATTTCATCAAAAACAAACAAAACAAGAAAAATGAATCTATTCAACAAGTCTGCAACACGTCCTTAAGAGTTACATGATTTCACCCAATGTCAATGTGTAATTTCTCCAGTTCTGATCATTTTTTAGGTTTGTTGGTAGCTTGGTCAATGCCAAAACACAGTGAGATCTTTTTATGGCTTTAAACGCGTTTTCTCCTCGAGAGAAACATGATTTCACTAGAAACGTTATAGTTTAACCATGCCTGTTTGTACATGTGTGCAAACACTCAGAGCCTTAAGATAGGGGTTTCACCAATGTGTTTTTTGGTGAGAAACCTTCTATTTCAAGGTTCTGTGCGTTTTCAGACAAGTACAATATGTATTTATAGTGTTTCTGATGAAATCCCTCCTTTTAATGCATTTTCTCACAGAAAACGAGTCTCTCGCCATGGGAACATGGCTTTTTTGAAAAAGCATATTCTGGTCGAGAAATCGTGTTTTAAGCAATAAAAACGACTCCCGGCCTTATTTAGTTCACATTTGTACTTTTGGTAAGCTAGCCCGTATTCATAACGCACTAAACCTTTTTATCGCGTTAAACGCCTTTTCTCGACGACAAAAGCACAATTTCATCAAAAACAAACAAAACAAGAAAAATGAATCTATTCAACAAGTCTGCAACACGTCCTTAAGAGTTACATGATTTCACCCAATGTCAATGTGTAATTTCTCCAGTTCTGATCATTTTTTAGGTTTGTTGGTAGCTTGGTCAATGCCAAAACACAGTGAGACCTTTTTATGGCTTTAAACGCGTTTTCTCCTCGAGAGAAACATGATTTCACTAAAAACGTTATAGTTTAAACATGCCTGTTTGTACATGTGTGCAAACACTCAGAGCCTTAAGATAGGGGTTTCACCAATGTGTTTTTTGGTGAGAAACCTTCTATTTCAAGGTTCTGTGCGTTTTCAGACAAGTACAATATGTATTTATAGTGTTTCTGATGAAATCCCTCCTTTTAATGCATTTTCTCACAGAAAACGAGTCTCTCGCCATGGGAACATGGCTTTTTTGAAAAAGCATATTCTGGTCGAGAAATCGTGTTTTAAGCAATAAAAACGACTCCCGGCCTTATTTAGTTCACATTTGTACTTTTGGTAAGCTAGCCCGTATTCATAACGCACTAAACCTTTTTATCGCGTTAAACGCCTTTTCTCGACGAGAAAAGCACAATTTCATCAAAAACAAACAAAACAAGAAAAATGAATCTATTCAACAAGTGTGCAACACGTCCTTAAGAGTTACATGATTTCACCCAATGTCAATGTGTAATTTCTCCAGTTCTGATCATTTTTTAGGTTTGTTGGTAGCTTGGTCAATGCCAAAACACAGTGAGATCTTTTTATGGCTTTAAACGCGTTTTCTCCTCGAGAGAAACATGATTTCACTAAAAACGTTATAATTTAACCATGCCTGTTTCTACATATGTGCAAACACTCAGAGCCTTAAGATAGGGGTTTCACCAATGTGTTTTTTGGTGAGAAACCTTCTATTTCAAGGTTCTGTGCGTTTTCAGACAAGTACAATATGTATTTATAGTGTTTCTCATGAAATCCCTCCTTTTAATGCATTTTCTCACAGAAAACGAGTCTCTCGCCATGGGAACATGGCTTTTTTGAAAAAGCATATTCTGGTCGAGAAATCGTGTTTTAAGCAATAAAAACGACTCCCGGCCTTATTTAGTTCACATTTGTACTTTTGGTAAGCTAGCCCGTATTCATAACGCACTAAACCTTTTTATCGCGTTAAACGCCTTTTCTCGACGAGAAAAGCACAATTTCATCAAAAACAAACAAAACAAGAAAAATGAATCTATTCAACAAGTGTGCAACACGTCCTTAAGAGTTACATGATTTCACCCAATGTCAATGTGTAATTTCTCCAGTTCTGATCATTTTTTAGGTTTGTTGGTAGCTTGGTCAATGCCAAAACACAGTGAGATCTTTTTATGGCTTTAAACGCGTTTTCTCCTCGAGAGAAACATGATTTCACTAAAAACGTTATAGTTTAAACATGCCTGTTTGTACATGTGTGCAAACACTCAGAGCCTTAAGATAGGGGTTTCACCAATGTGTTTTTTGGTGAGAAACCTTCTATTTCAAGGTTCTGTGCGTTTTCAGACAAGTACAATATGTATTTATAGTGTTTCTGATGAAATCCCTCCTTTTAATGCATTTTCTCACAGAAAACGAGTCTCTCGCCATGGGAACATGGCTTTTTTGAAAAAGCATATTCTGGTCGAGAAATCGTGTTTTAAGCAATAAAAACGACTCCCGGCCTTATTTAGTTCACATTTGTACTTTTGGTAAGCTAGCCCGTATTCATAACGCACTAAACCTTTTTATCGCGTTAAACGCCTTTTCTCGACGAGAAAAGCACAATTTCATCAAAAACAAACAAAACAAGAAAAATGAATCTATTCAACAAGTCTGCAACACGTCCTTAAGAGTTACATGATTTCACCCAATGTCAATGTGTAATTTCTCCAGTTCTGATCATTTTTTAGGTTTGTTGGTAGCTTGGTCAATGCCAAAACACAGTGAGATCTTTTTATGGCTTTAAACGCGTTTTCTCCTCGAGAGAAACATGATTTCACTAAAAACGTTATAGTTTAACCATGCCTGTTTGTACATGTGTGCAAACACTCAGAGCCTTAAGATAGGGGTTTCACCAATGTGTTTTTTGGTGAGAAACCTTCTATTTCAAGGTTCTGTGCGTTTTCAGACAAGTACAATATGTATTTATAGTGTTTCTGATGAAATCCCTCCTTTTAATGCATTTTCTCACAGAAAACGAGTCTCTCGCCATGGGAACATGGCTTTTTTGAAAAAGCATATTCTGGTCGAGAAATCGTGTTTTAAGCAATAAAAACGACTCCCGGCCTTATTTAGTTCACATTTGTACTTTTGGTAAGCTAGCCCGTATTCATAACGCACTAAACCTTTTTATCGCGTTAAACGCCTTTTCTCGACGAGAAAAGCACAATTTCATCAAAAACAAACAAAACAAGAAAAATGAATCTATTCAACAAGTCTGCAACACGTCCTTAAGAGTTACATGATTTCACCCAATGTCAATGTGTAATTTCTCCAGTTCTGATCATTTTTTAGGTTTGTTGGTAGCTTGGTCAATGCCAAAACACAGTGAGATCTTTTTATGGCTTTAAACGCGTTTTCTCCTCGAGAGAAACATGATTTCACTAAAAACGTTATAGTTTAACCATGCCTGTTTGTACATGTGTGCAAACACTCAGAGCCTTAAGATAGGGGTTTCACCAATGTGTTTTTTGGTGAGAAACCTTCTATTTCAAGGTTCTGTGCGTTTTCAGACAAGTACAATATGTATTTATAGTGTTTCTGATGAAATCCCTCCTTTTAATGCATTTTCTCACAGAAAACGAGTCTCTCGCCATGGGAACATGGCTTTTTTGAAAAAGCATATTCTGGTCGAGAAATCGTGTTTTAAGCAATAAAAACGACTCCCGGCCTTATTTAGTTCACATTTGTACTTTTGGTAAGCTAGCCCGTATTCATAACGCACTAAACCTTTTTATCGCGTTAAACGCCTTTTCTCGACGAGAAAAGCACAATTTCATCAAAAACAAACAAAACAAGAAAAATGAATCTATTCAACAAGTCTGCAACACGTCCTTAAGAGTTACATGATTTCACCCAATGTCAATAAGTAATTTCTCCAGTTCTGATCATTTTTTAGGTTGTTGGTAGCTTGGTCAATGCCAAAACACAGTGAGATCTTTTTATGGCTTTAAACGCGTTTTCTCCTCGAGAGAAACATGATTTCACTAAAAACGTTATAGTTTAACCATGCCTGTTTGTACATGTGTGCAAACACTCAGAGCCTTAAGATAGGGGTTTCACCAATGTGTTTTTTGGTGAGAAACCTTCTATTTCAAGGTTCTGTGCGTTTTCAGACAAGTACAATATGTATTTATAGTGTTTCTGATGAAATCCCTCCTTTTAATGCATTTTCTCACAGAAAACGAGTCTCTCGCCATGGGAACATGGCTTTTTTGAAAAAGCATATTCTGGTCGAGAAATCGTGTTTTAAGCAATAAAAACGACTCCCGGCCTTATTTAGTTCACATTTGTACTTTTGGTAAGCTAGCCCGTATTCATAACGCACTAAACCTTTTTATCGCGTTAAACGCCTTTTCTCGACGAGAAAAGCACAATTTCATCAAAAACAAACAAAACAAGAAAAATGAATCTATTCAACAAGTCTGCAACACGTCCTTAAGAGTTACATGATTTCACCCAATGTCAATGTGTAATTTCTCCAGTTCTGATCATTTTTTAGGTTTGTTGGTAGCTTGGTCAATGCCAAAACACAGTGAGATCTTTTTATGGCTTTAAACGCGTTTTCTCCTCGAGAGAAACATGATTTCACTAAAAACGTTATAGTTTAACCATGCCTGTTTGTACATGTGTGCAAACACTCAGAGCCTTAAGATAGGGGTTTCACCAATGTGTTTTTTGGTGAGAAACCTTCTATTTCAAGGTTCTGTGCGTTTTCAGACAAGTACAATATGTATTTATAGTGTTTCTGATGAAATCCCTCCTTTTAATGCATTTTCTCACAGAAAACGAGTCTCTCGCCATGGGAACATGTCTTTTTTGAAAAAGCATATTCTGGTCGAGAAATCGTGTTTTAAGCAATAAAAACGACTCCCGGCCTTATTTAGTTCACATTTGTACTTTTGGTAAGCTAGCCCGTATTCATAACGCACTAAACCTTTTTATCGCGTTAAACGCCTTTTCTCGACGAGAAAAGCACAATTTCATCAAAAACAAACAAAACAAGAAAAATGAATCTATTCAACAAGTCTGCAACACGTCCTTAAGAGTTACATGATTTCACCCAATGTCAATGTGTAATTTCTCCAGTTCTGATCATTTTTTAGGTTTGTTGGTAGCTTGGTCAATGCCAAAACACAGTGAGATCTTTTTATGGCTTTAAACGCGTTTTCTCCTCGAGAGAAACATGATTTCACTAAAAACGTTATAGTTTAACCATGCCTGTTTGTACATGTGTGCAAACACTCAGAGCCTTAAGATAGGGGTTTCACCAATGTGTTTTTTGGTGAGAAACCTTCTATTTCAAGGTTCTGTGCGTTTTCAGACAAGTACAATATGTATTTATAGTGTTTCTCATGAAATCCCTCCTTTTAATGCATTTTCTCACAGAAAACGAGTCTCTCGCCATGGGAACATGGCTTTTTTGAAAAAGCATATTCTGGTCGAGAAATCGTGTTTTGAGCAATAAAAACGACTCCCGGCCTTATTTAGTTCACATTTGTACTTTTGGTAAGCTAGCCCGTATTCATAACGCACTAAACCTTTTTATCGCGTTAAACGCCTTTTCTCGACGAGAAAAGCACAATTTCATCAAAAACAAACAAAACAAGAAAAATGAATCTATTCAACAAGTCTGCAACACGTCCTTAAGAGTTACATGATTTCACCCAATGTCAATGTGTAATTTCTCCAGTTCTGATCATTTTTTAGGTTTGTTGGTAGCTTGGTCAATGCCAAAACACAGTGAGATCTTTTTATGGCTTTAAACGCGTTTTCTCCTCGAGAGAAACATGATTTCACTAAAAACGTTATAGTTTAAACATGCCTGTTTGTACATGTGTGCAAACACTCAGAGCCTTAAGATAGGGCTTTCGACCAATGTGTTTTTTGGTGAGAAACCTTCTATTTCAAGGTTCTGTGCGTTTTCAGACAAGTACAATATGTATTTATAGTGTTTCTGATGAAATCCCTCCTTTTAATGCATTTTCTCACAGAAAACGAGTCTCTCGCCATGGGAACATGGCTTTTTTGAAAAAGCATATTCTGGTCGAGAAATCGTGTTTTAAGCAATAAAAACGACTCCCGGCCTTATTTAGTTCACATTTGTACTTTTGGTAAGCCAGCATGTATTCATAACGCACTAAACCTTTTTATCGCGTTAAACGCCTTTTCTCGACGAGAAAAGCACAATTTCATCAAAAACAAACAAAACAAGAAAAATGAATCTATTCAACAAGTCTGCAACACGTCCTTAAGAGTTACATGATTTCACCCAATGTCAATGTGTAATTTCTCCAGTTCTGATCATTTTTTAGGTGGTTGGTAGCTTGGTCAATGCCAAAACACAGTGAGATCTTTTTATGGCTTTAAACGCGTTTTCTCCTCGAGAGAAACATGATTTCACTAAAAACGTTATAGTTTAAACATGCCTGTTTGTACATGTGTGCAAACACTCAGAGCCTTAAGATAGGGGTTTCACCAATGTGTTTTTTGGTGAGAAACCTTCTATTTCAAGGTTCTGTGCGTTTTCAGACAAGTACAATATGTATTTATAGTGTTTCTGATGAAATCCCTCCTTTTAATGCATTTTCTCACAGAAAACGAGTCTCTCGCCATGGGAACATGTCTTTTTTGAAAAAGCATATTCTGGTCGAGAAATCGTGTTTTAAGCAATAAAAACGACTCCCGGCCTTATTTAGTTCACATTTGTACTTTTGGTAAGCTAGCCCGTATTCATAACGCACTAAACCTTTTTATCGCGTTAAACGCCTTTTCTCGACGAGAAAAGCACAATTTCATCAAAAACAAACAAAACAAGAAAAATGAATCTATTCAACAAGTGTGCAACACGTCCTTAAGAGTTACATGATTTCACCCAATGTCAATGTGTAATTTCTCCAGTTCTGATCATTTTTTAGGTTTGTTGGTAGCTTGGTCAATGCCAAAACACAGTGAGATCTTTTTATGGCTTTAAACGCGTTTTCTCCTCGAGAGAAACATGATTTCACTAAAAACGTTATAGTTTAAACATGCCTGTTTGTACATGTGTGCAAACACTCAGAGCCTTAAGATAGGGGTTTCACCAATGTGTTTTTTGGTGAGAAACCTTCTATTTCAAGGTTCTGTGCGTTTTCAGACAAGTACAATATGTATTTATAGTGTTTCTGATGAAATCCCTCCTTTTAATGCATTTTCTCACAGAAAACGAGTCTCTCGCCATGGGAACATGGCTTTTTTGAAAAAGCATATTCTGGTCGAGAAATCGTGTTTTAAGCAATAAAAACGACTCCCGGCCTTATTTAGTTCACATTTGTACTTTTGGTAAGCTAGCCCGTATTCATAACGCACTAAACCTTTTTATCGCGTTAAACGCCTTTTCTCGACGAGAAAAGCACAATTTCATCAAAAACAAACAAAACAAGAAAAATGAATCTATTCAACAAGTCTGCAACACGTCCTTAAGAGTTACATGATTTCACCCAATGTCAATGTGTAATTTCTCCAGTTCTGATCATTTTTTAGGTTTGTTGGTAGCTTGGTCAATGCCAAAACACAGTGAGATCTTTTTATGGCTTTAAACGCGTTTTCTCCTCGAGAGAAACATGATTTCACTAAAAACGTTATAGTTTAACCATGCCTGTTTGTACATGTGTGCAAACACTCAGAGCCTTAAGATAGGGGTTTCACCAATGTGTTTTTTGGTGAGAAACCTTCTATTTCAAGGTTCTGTGCGTTTTCAGACAAGTACAATATGTATTTATAGTGTTTCTGATGAAATCCCTCCTTTTAATGCATTTTCTCACAGAAAACGAGTCTCTCGCCATGGGAACATGGCTTTTTTGAAAAAGCATATTCTGGTCGAGAAATCGTGTTTTAAGCAATAAAAACGACTCCCGGCCTTATTTAGTTCACATTTGTACTTTTGGTAAGCTAGCCCGTATTCATAACGCACTAAACCTTTTTATCGCGTTAAACGCCTTTTCTCGACGAGAAAAGCACAATTTCATCAAAAACAAACAAAACAAGAAAAATGAATCTATTCAACAAGTCTGCAACACGTCCTTAAGAGTTACATGATTTCACCCAATGTCAATAAGTAATTTCTCCAGTTCTGATCATTTTTTAGGTTGTTGGTAGCTTGGTCAATGCCAAAACACAGTGAGATCTTTTTATGGCTTTAAACGCGTTTTCTCCTCGAGAGAAACATGATTTCACTAAAAACGTTATAGTTTAACCATGCCTGTTTGTACATGTGTGCAAACACTCAGAGCCTTAAGATAGGGGTTTCACCAATGTGTTTTTTGGTGAGAAACCTTCTATTTCAAGGTTCTGTGCGTTTTCAGACAAGTACAATATGTATTTATAGTGTTTCTGATGAAATCCCTCCTTTTAATGCATTTTCTCACAGAAAACGAGTCTCTCGCCATGGGAACATGGCTTTTTTGAAAAAGCATATTCTGGTCGAGAAATCGTGTTTTAAGCAATAAAAACGACTCCCGGCCTTATTTAGTTCACATTTGTACTTTTGGTAAGCTAGCCCGTATTCATAACGCACTAAACCTTTTTATCGCGTTAAACGCCTTTTCTCGACGAGAAAAGCACAATTTCATCAAAAACAAACAAAACAAGAAAAATGAATCTATTCAACAAGTCTGCAACACGTCCTTAAGAGTTACATGATTTCACCCAATGTCAATGTGTAATTTCTCCAGTTCTGATCATTTTTTAGGTTTGTTGGTAGCTTGGTCAATGCCAAAACACAGTGAGATCTTTTTATGGCTTTAAACGCGTTTTCTCCTCGAGAGAAACATGATTTCACTAAAAACGTTATAGTTTAACCATGCCTGTTTGTACATGTGTGCAAACACTCAGAGCCTTAAGATAGGGGTTTCACCAATGTGTTTTTTGGTGAGAAACCTTCTATTTCAAGGTTCTGTGCGTTTTCAGACAAGTACAATATGTATTTATAGTGTTTCTGATGAAATCCCTCCTTTTAATGCATTTTCTCACAGAAAACGAGTCTCTCGCCATGGGAACATGTCTTTTTTGAAAAAGCATATTCTGGTCGAGAAATCGTGTTTTAAGCAATAAAAACGACTCCCGGCCTTATTTAGTTCACATTTGTACTTTTGGTAAGCTAGCCCGTATTCATAACGCACTAAACCTTTTTATCGCGTTAAACGCCTTTTCTCGACGAGAAAAGCACAATTTCATCAAAAACAAACAAAACAAGAAAAATGAATCTATTCAACAAGTCTGCAACACGTCCTTAAGAGTTACATGATTTCACCCAATGTCAATGTGTAATTTCTCCAGTTCTGATCATTTTTTAGGTTTGTTGGTAGCTTGGTCAATGCCAAAACACAGTGAGATCTTTTTATGGCTTTAAACGCGTTTTCTCCTCGAGAGAAACATGATTTCACTAAAAACGTTATAGTTTAACCATGCCTGTTTGTACATGTGTGCAAACACTCAGAGCCTTAAGATAGGGGTTTCACCAATGTGTTTTTTGGTGAGAAACCTTCTATTTCAAGGTTCTGTGCGTTTTCAGACAAGTACAATATGTATTTATAGTGTTTCTCATGAAATCCCTCCTTTTAATGCATTTTCTCACAGAAAACGAGTCTCTCGCCATGGGAACATGGCTTTTTTGAAAAAGCATATTCTGGTCGAGAAATCGTGTTTTGAGCAATAAAAACGACTCCCGGCCTTATTTAGTTCACATTTGTACTTTTGGTAAGCTAGCCCGTATTCATAACGCACTAAACCTTTTTATCGCGTTAAACGCCTTTTCTCGACGAGAAAAGCACAATTTCATCAAAAACAAACAAAACAAGAAAAATGAATCTATTCAACAAGTCTGCAACACGTCCTTAAGAGTTACATGATTTCACCCAATGTCAATGTGTAATTTCTCCAGTTCTGATCATTTTTTAGGTTTGTTGGTAGCTTGGTCAATGCCAAAACACAGTGAGATCTTTTTATGGCTTTAAACGCGTTTTCTCCTCGAGAGAAACATGATTTCACTAAAAACGTTATAGTTTAAACATGCCTGTTTGTACATGTGTGCAAACACTCAGAGCCTTAAGATAGGGCTTTCGACCAATGTGTTTTTTGGTGAGAAACCTTCTATTTCAAGGTTCTGTGCGTTTTCAGACAAGTACAATATGTATTTATAGTGTTTCTGATGAAATCCCTCCTTTTAATGCATTTTCTCACAGAAAACGAGTCTCTCGCCATGGGAACATGGCTTTTTTGAAAAAGCATATTCTGGTCGAGAAATCGTGTTTTAAGCAATAAAAACGACTCCCGGCCTTATTTAGTTCACATTTGTACTTTTGGTAAGCCAGCATGTATTCATAACGCACTAAACCTTTTTATCGCGTTAAACGCCTTTTCTCGACGAGAAAAGCACAATTTCATCAAAAACAAACAAAACAAGAAAAATGAATCTATTCAACAAGTCTGCAACACGTCCTTAAGAGTTACATGATTTCACCCAATGTCAATGTGTAATTTCTCCAGTTCTGATCATTTTTTAGGTGGTTGGTAGCTTGGTCAATGCCAAAACACAGTGAGATCTTTTTATGGCTTTAAACGCGTTTTCTCCTCGAGAGAAACATGATTTCACTAAAAACGTTATAGTTTAAACATGCCTGTTTGTACATGTGTGCAAACACTCAGAGCCTTAAGATAGGGGTTTCACCAATGTGTTTTTTGGTGAGAAACCTTCTATTTCAAGGTTCTGTGCGTTTTCAGACAAGTACAATATGTATTTATAGTGTTTCTGATGAAATCCCTCCTTTTAATGCATTTTCTCACAGAAAACGAGTCTCTCGCCATGGGAACATGTCTTTTTTGAAAAAGCATATTCTGGTCGAGAAATCGTGTTTTAAGCAATAAAAACGACTCCCGGCCTTATTTAGTTCACATTTGTACTTTTGGTAAGCTAGCCCGTATTCATAACGCACTAAACCTTTTTATCGCGTTAAACGCCTTTTCTCGACGAGAAAAGCACAATTTCATCAAAAACAAACAAAACAAGAAAAATGAATCTATTCAACAAGTCTGCAACACGTCCTTAAGAGTTACATGATTTCACCCAATGTCAATAAGTAATTTCTCCAGTTCTGATCATTTTTTAGGTTGTTGGTAGCTTGGTCAATGCCAAAACACAGTGAGATCTTTTTATGGCTTTAAACGCGTTTTCTCCTCGAGAGAAACATGATTTCACTAAAAACGTTATAGTTTAAACATGCCTGTTTGTACATGTGTGCAAACACTCAGAGCCTTAAGATAGGGGTTTCACCAATGTGTTTTTTGGTGAGAAACCTTCTATTTCAAGGTTCTGTGCGTTTTCAGACAAGTACAATATATATTTATAGTGTTTCTGATGAAATCCCTCCTTTTAATGCATTTTCTCACAGAAAACGAGTCTCTCGCCATGGGAACATGGCTTTTTTGAAAAAGCATATTCTGGTCGAGAAATCGTGTTTTAAGCAATAAAAACGACTCCCGGCCTTATTTAGTTCACATTTGTACTTTTGGTAAGCTAGCCCGTATTCATAACGCACTAAACCTTTTTATCGCGTTAAACGCCTTTTCTCGACGAGAAAAGCACAATTTCATCAAAAACAAACAAAACAAGAAAAATGAATCTATTCAACAAGTCTGCAACACGTCCTTAAGAGTTACATGATTTCACCCAATGTCAATGTGTAATTTCTCCAGTTCTGATCATTTTTTAGGTTTGTTGGTAGCTTGGTCAATGCCAAAACACAGTGAGATCTTTTTATGGCTTTAAACGCGTTTTCTCCTCGAGAGAAACATGATTTCACTAAAAACGTTATAGTTTAACCATGCCTGTTTGTACATGTGTGCAAACACTCAGAGCCTTAAGATAGGGGTTTCACCAATGTGTTTTTTGGTGAGAAACCTTCTATTTCAAGGTTCTGTGCGTTTTCAGACAAGTACAATATGTATTTATAGTGTTTCTGATGAAATCCCTCCTTTTAATGCATTTTCTCACAGAAAACGAGTCTCTCGCCATGGGAACATGGCTTTTTTGAAAAAGCATATTCTGGTCGAGAAATCGTGTTTTAAGCAATAAAAACGACTCCCGGCCTTATTTAGTTCACATTTGTACTTTTGGTAAGCTAGCCCGTATTCATAACGCACTAAACCTTTTTATCGCGTTAAACGCCTTTTCTCGACGAGAAAAGCACAATTTCATCAAAAACAAACAAAACAAGAAAAATGAATCTATTCAACAAGTGTGCAACACGTCCTTAAGAGTTACATGATTTCACCCAATGTCAATGTGTAATTTCTCCAGTTCTGATCATTTTTTAGGTTTGTTGGTAGCTTGGTCAATGCCAAAACACAGTGAGATCTTTTTATGGCTTTAAACGCGTTTTCTCCTCGAGAGAAACATGATTTCACTAAAAACGTTATAGTTTAAACATGCCTGTTTGTACATGTGTGCAAACACTCAGAGCCTTAAGATAGGGGTTTCACCAATGTGTTTTTTGGTGAGAAACCTTCTATTTCAAGGTTCTGTGCGTTTTCAGACAAGTACAATATGTATTTATAGTGTTTCTGATGAAATCCCTCCTTTTAATGCATTTTCTCACAGAAAACGAGTCTCTCGCCATGGGAACATGGCTTTTTTGAAAAAGCATATTCTGGTCGAGAAATCGTGTTTTAAGCAATAAAAACGACTCCCGGCCTTATTTAGTTCACATTTGTACTTTTGGTAAGCTAGCCCGTATTCATAACGCACTAAACCTTTTTATCGCGTTAAACGCCTTTTCTCGACGAGAAAAGCACAATTTCATCAAAAACAAACAAAACAAGAAAAATGAATCTATTCAACAAGTCTGCAACACGTCCTTAAGAGTTACATGATTTCACCCAATGTCAATGTGTAATTTCTCCAGTTCTGATCATTTTTTAGGTTTGTTGGTAGCTTGGTCAATGCCAAAACACAGTGAGATCTTTTTATGGCTTTAAACGCGTTTTCTCCTCGAGAGAAACATGATTTCACTAAAAACGTTATAGTTTAACCATGCCTGTTTGTACATGTGTGCAAACACTCAGAGCCTTAAGATAGGGGTTTCACCAATGTGTTTTTTGGTGAGAAACCTTCTATTTCAAGGTTCTGTGCGTTTTCAGACAAGTACAATATGTATTTATAGTGTTTCTGATGAAATCCCTCCTTTTAATGCATTTTCTCACAGAAAACGAGTCTCTCGCCATGGGAACATGGCTTTTTTGAAAAAGCATATTCTGGTCGAGAAATCGTGTTTTAAGCAATAAAAACGACTCCCGGCCTTATTTAGTTCACATTTGTACTTTTGGTAAGCTAGCCCGTATTCATAACGCACTAAACCTTTTTATCGCGTTAAACGCCTTTTCTCGACGAGAAAAGCACAATTTCATCAAAAACAAACAAAACAAGAAAAATGAATCTATTCAACAAGTCTGCAACACGTCCTTAAGAGTTACATGATTTCACCCAATGTCAATAAGTAATTTCTCCAGTTCTGATCATTTTTTAGGTTGTTGGTAGCTTGGTCAATGCCAAAACACAGTGAGATCTTTTTATGGCTTTAAACGCGTTTTCTCCTCGAGAGAAACATGATTTCACTAAAAACGTTATAGTTTAACCATGCCTGTTTGTACATGTGTGCAAACACTCAGAGCCTTAAGATAGGGGTTTCACCAATGTGTTTTTTGGTGAGAAACCTTCTATTTCAAGGTTCTGTGCGTTTTCAGACAAGTACAATATGTATTTATAGTGTTTCTGATGAAATCCCTCCTTTTAATGCATTTTCTCACAGAAAACGAGTCTCTCGCCATGGGAACATGGCTTTTTTGAAAAAGCATATTCTGCTCGAGAAATCGTGTTTTAAGCAATAAAAACGACTCCCGGCCTTATTTAGTTCACATTTGTACTTTTGGTAAGCTAGCCCGTATTCATAACGCACTAAACCTTTTTATCGCGTTAAACGCCTTTTCTCGACGAGAAAAGCACAATTTCATCAAAAACAAACAAAACAAGAAAAATGAATCTATTCAACAAGTCTGCAACACGTCCTTAAGAGTTACATGATTTCACCCAATGTCAATGTGTAATTTCTCCAGTTCTGATCATTTTTTAGGTTTGTTGGTAGCTTGGTCAATGCCAAAACACAGTGAGATCTTTTTATGGCTTTAAACGCGTTTTCTCCTCGAGAGAAACATGATTTCACTAAAAACGTTATAGTTTAACCATGCCTGTTTGTACATGTGTGCAAACACTCAGAGCCTTAAGATAGGGGTTTCACCAATGTGTTTTTTGGTGAGAAACCTTCTATTTCAAGGTTCTGTGCGTTTTCAGACAAGTACAATATGTATTTATAGTGTTTCTGATGAAATCCCTCCTTTTAATGCATTTTCTCACAGAAAACGAGTCTCTCGCCATGGGAACATGTCTTTTTTGAAAAAGCATATTCTGGTCGAGAAATCGTGTTTTAAGCAATAAAAACGACTCCCGGCCTTATTTAGTTCACATTTGTACTTTTGGTAAGCTAGCCCGTATTCATAACGCACTAAACCTTTTTATCGCGTTAAACGCCTTTTCTCGACGAGAAAAGCACAATTTCATCAAAAACAAACAAAACAAGAAAAATGAATCTATTCAACAAGTCTGCAACACGTCCTTAAGAGTTACATGATTTCACCCAATGTCAATGTGTAATTTCTCCAGTTCTGATCATTTTTTAGGTTTGTTGGTAGCTTGGTCAATGCCAAAACACAGTGAGATCTTTTTATGGCTTTAAACGCGTTTTCTCCTCGAGAGAAACATGATTTCACTAAAAACGTTATAGTTTAACCATGCCTGTTTGTACATGTGTGCAAACACTCAGAGCCTTAAGATAGGGGTTTCACCAATGTGTTTTTTGGTGAGAAACCTTCTATTTCAAGGTTCTGTGCGTTTTCAGACAAGTACAATATGTATTTATAGTGTTTCTCATGAAATCCCTCCTTTTAATGCATTTTCTCACAGAAAACGAGTCTCTCGCCATGGGAACATGGCTTTTTTGAAAAAGCATATTCTGGTCGAGAAATCGTGTTTTGAGCAATAAAAACGACTCCCGGCCTTATTTAGTTCACATTTGTACTTTTGGTAAGCTAGCCCGTATTCATAACGCACTAAACCTTTTTATCGCGTTAAACGCCTTTTCTCGACGAGAAAAGCACAATTTCATCAAAAACAAACAAAACAAGAAAAATGAATCTATTCAACAAGTCTGCAACACGTCCTTAAGAGTTACATGATTTCACCCAATGTCAATGTGTAATTTCTCCAGTTCTGATCATTTTTTAGGTTTGTTGGTAGCTTGGTCAATGCCAAAACACAGTGAGATCTTTTTATGGCTTTAAACGCGTTTTCTCCTCGAGAGAAACATGATTTCACTAAAAACGTTATAGTTTAAACATGCCTGTTTGTACATGTGTGCAAACACTCAGAGCCTTAAGATAGGGCTTTCGACCAATGTGTTTTTTGGTGAGAAACCTTCTATTTCAAGGTTCTGTGCGTTTTCAGACAAGTACAATATGTATTTATAGTGTTTCTGATGAAATCCCTCCTTTTAATGCATTTTCTCACAGAAAACGAGTCTCTCGCCATGGGAACATGGCTTTTTTGAAAAAGCATATTCTGGTCGAGAAATCGTGTTTTAAGCAATAAAAACGACTCCCGGCCTTATTTAGTTCACATTTGTACTTTTGGTAAGCCAGCATGTATTCATAACGCACTAAACCTTTTTATCGCGTTAAACGCCTTTTCTCGACGAGAAAAGCACAATTTCATCAAAAACAAACAAAACAAGAAAAATGAATCTATTCAACAAGTCTGCAACACGTCCTTAAGAGTTACATGATTTCACCCAATGTCAATGTGTAATTTCTCCAGTTCTGATCATTTTTTAGGTGGTTGGTAGCTTGGTCAATGCCAAAACACAGTGAGATCTTTTTATGGCTTTAAACGCGTTTTCTCCTCGAGAGAAACATGATTTCACTAAAAACGTTATAGTTTAAACATGCCTGTTTGTACATGTGTGCAAACACTCAGAGCCTTAAGATAGGGGTTTCACCAATGTGTTTTTTGGTGAGAAACCTTCTATTTCAAGGTTCTGTGCGTTTTCAGACAAGTACAATATGTATTTATAGTGTTTCTGATGAAATCCCTCCTTTTAATGCATTTTCTCACAGAAAACGAGTCTCTCGCCATGGGAACATGTCTTTTTTGAAAAAGCATATTCTGGTCGAGAAATCGTGTTTTAAGCAATAAAAACGACTCCCGGCCTTATTTAGTTCACATTTGTACTTTTGGTAAGCTAGCCCGTATTCATAACGCACTAAACCTTTTTATCGCGTTAAACGCCTTTTCTCGACGAGAAAAGCACAATTTCATCAAAAACAAACAAAACAAGAAAAATGAATCTATTCAACAAGTCTGCAACACGTCCTTAAGAGTTACATGATTTCACCCAATGTCAATAAGTAATTTCTCCAGTTCTGATCATTTTTTAGGTTGTTGGTAGCTTGGTCAATGCCAAAACACAGTGAGATCTTTTTATGGCTTTAAACGCGTTTTCTCCTCGAGAGAAACATGATTTCACTAAAAACGTTATAGTTTAAACATGCCTGTTTGTACATGTGTGCAAACACTCAGAGCCTTAAGATAGGGGTTTCACCAATGTGTTTTTTGGTGAGAAACCTTCTATTTCAAGGTTCTGTGCGTTTTCAGACAAGTACAATATATATTTATAGTGTTTCTGATGAAATCCCTCCTTTTAATGCATTTTCTCACAGAAAACGAGTCTCTCGCCATGGGAACATGGCTTTTTTGAAAAAGCATATTCTGGTCGAGAAATCGTGTTTTAAGCAATAAAAACGACTCCCGGCCTTATTTAGTTCACATTTGTACTTTTGGTAAGCTAGCCCGTATTCATAACGCACTAAACCTTTTTATCGCGTTAAACGCCTTTTCTCGACGAGAAAAGCACAATTTCATCAAAAACAAACAAAACAAGAAAAATGAATCTATTCAACAAGTCTGCAACACGTCCTTAAGAGTTACATGATTTCACCCAATGTCAATGTGTAATTTCTCCAGTTCTGATCATTTTTTAGGTTTGTTGGTAGCTTGGTCAATGCCAAAACACAGTGAGATCTTTTTATGGCTTTAAACGCGTTTTCTCCTCGAGAGAAACATGATTTCACTAAAAACGTTATAGTTTAACCATGCCTGTTTGTACATGTGTGCAAACACTCAGAGCCTTAAGATAGGGGTTTCACCAATGTGTTTTTTGGTGAGAAACCTTCTATTTCAAGGTTCTGTGCGTTTTCAGACAAGTACAATATGTATTTATAGTGTTTCTGATGAAATCCCTCCTTTTAATGCATTTTCTCACAGAAAACGAGTCTCTCGCCATGGGAACATGGCTTTTTTGAAAAAGCATATTCTGGTCGAGAAATCGTGTTTTAAGCAATAAAAACGACTCCCGGCCTTATTTAGTTCACATTTGTACTTTTGGTAAGCTAGCCCGTATTCATAACGCACTAAACCTTTTTATCGCGTTAAACGCCTTTTCTCGACGAGAAAAGCACAATTTCATCAAAAACAAACAAAACAAGAAAAATGAATCTATTCAACAAGTCTGCAACACGTCCTTAAGAGTTACATGATTTCACCCAATGTCAATGTGTAATTTCTCCAGTTCTGATCATTTTTTAGGTTTGTTGGTAGCTTGGTCAATGCCAAAACACAGTGAGATCTTTTTATGGCTTTAAACGCGTTTTCTCCTCGAGAGAAACATGATTTCACTAAAAACGTTATAGTTTAACCATGCCTGTTTGTACATGTGTGCAAACACTCAGAGCCTTAAGATAGGGGTTTCACCAATGTGTTTTTTGGTGAGAAACCTTCTATTTCAAGGTTCTGTGCGTTTTCAGACAAGTACAATATGTATTTATAGTGTTTCTCATGAAATCCCTCCTTTTAATGCATTTTCTCACAGAAAACGAGTCTCTCGCCATGGGAACATGGCTTTTTTGAAAAAGCATATTCTGGTCGAGAAATCGTGTTTTAAGCAATAAAAACGACTCCCGGCCTTATTTAGTTCACATTTGTACTTTTGGTAAGCTAGCCCGTATTCATAACGCACTAAACCTTTTTATCGCGTTAAACGCCTTTTCTCGACGAGAAAAGCACAATTTCATCAAAAACAAACAAAACAAGAAAAATGAATCTATTCAACAAGTCTGCAACACGCCCTTAAGAGTTACATGATTTCACCCAATGTCAATGTGTAATTTCTCCAGTTCTGATCATTTTTTAGGTTTGTTGGTAGCTTGGTCAATGCCAAAACACAGTGAGATCTTTTTATGGCTTTAAACGCGTTTTCTCCTCGAGAGAAACATGATTTCACTAAAAACGTTATAATTTAACCATGCCTGTTTCTACATATGTGCAAACACTCAGAGCCTTAAGATAGGGGTTTCACCAATGTGTTTTTTGGTGAGAAACCTTCTATTTCAAGGTTCTGTGCGTTTTCAGACAAGTACAATATGTATTTATAGTGTTTCTGATGAAATCCCTCCTTTTAATGCATTTTCTCACAGAAAACGAGTCTCTCGCCATGGGAACATGTCTTTTTTGAAAAAGCATATTCTGGTCGAGAAATCGTATTTTAAGCAATAAAAACGACTCCCGGCCTTATTTAGTTCACATTTGTACTTTTGGTAAGCTAGCCCGTATTCATAACGCACTAAACCTTTTTATCGCGTTAAACGCCTTTTCTCGACGAGAAAAGCACAATTTCATCAAAAACAAACAAAACAAGAAAAATGAATCTATTCAACAAGTCTGCAACACGTCCTTAAGAGTTACATGATTTCACCCAATGTCAATGTGTAATTTCTCCAGTTCTGATCATTTTTTAGGTTTGTTGGTAGCTTGGTCAATGCCAAAACACAGTGAGATCTTTTTATGGCTTTAAACGCGTTTTCTCCTCGAGAGAAACATGATTTCACTAAAAACGTTATAGTTTAAACATGCCTGTTTGTACATGTGTGCAAACACTCAGAGCCTTAAGATAGGGGTTTCACCAATGTGTTTTTTGGTGAGAAACCTTCTATTTCAAGGTTCTGTGCGTTTTCAGACAAGTACAATATGTATTTATAGTGTTTCTGATGAAATCCCTCCTTTTAATGCATTTTCTCACAGAAAACGAGTCTCTCGCCATGGGAACATGAATTTTTTGAAAAAGCATATTCTGGTCGAGAAATCGTGTTTTAAGCAATAAAAACGACTCCCGGCCTTATTTAGTTCACATTTGTACTTTTGGTAAGCTAGCCCGTATTCATAACGCACTAAACCTTTTTATCGCGTTAAACGCCTTTTCTCGACGAGAAAAGCACAATTTCATCAAAAACAAACAAAACAAGAAAAATGAATCTATTCAACAAGTCTGCAACACGTCCTTAAGAGTTACATGATTTCACCCAATGTCAATGTGTAATTTCTCCAGTTCTGATCATTTTTTAGGTTGTTGGTAGCTTGGTCAATGCCAAAACACAGTGAGATCTTTTTATGGCTTTAAACGCGTTTTCTCCTCGAGAGAAACATGATTTCACTAAAAACGTTATAGTTTAAACATGCCTGTTTGTACATGTGTGCAAACACTCAGAGCCTTAAGATAGGGGTTTCACCAATGTGTTTTTTGGTGAGAAACCTTCTATTTCAAGGTTCTGTGCGTTTTCAGACAAGTACAATATGTATTTATAGTGTTTCTCATGAAATCCCTCCTTTTAATGCATTTTCTCACAGAAAACGAGTCTCTCGCCATGGGAACATGGCTTTTTTGAAAAAGCATATTCTGGTCGAGAAATCGTGTTTTAAGCAATAAAAACGACTCCCGGCCTTATTTAGTTCACATTTGTACTTTTGGTAAGCTAGCCCGTATTCATAACGCACTAAACCTTTTTATCGCGTTAAACGCCTTTTCTCGACGAGAAAAGCACAATTTCATCAAAAACAAACAAAACAAGAAAAATGAATCTATTCAACAAGTCTGCAACACGTCCTTAAGAGTTACATGATTTCACCCAATGTCAATGTGTAATTTCTCCAGTTCTGATCATTTTTTAGGTTTGTTGGTAGCTTGGTCAATGCCAAAACACAGTGAGATCTTTTTATGGCTTTAAACGCGTTTTCTCCTCGAGAGAAACATGATTTCACTAAAAACGTTATAGTTTAACCATGCCTGTTTGTACATGTGTGCAAACACTCAGAGCCTTAAGATAGGGGTTTCACCAATGTGTTTTTTGGTGAGAAACCTTCTATTTCAAGGTTCTGTGCGTTTTCAGACAAGTACAATATGTATTTATAGTGTTTCTGATGAAATCCCTCCTTTTAATGCATTTTCTCACAGAAAACGAGTCTCTCGCCATGGGAACATGGCTTTTTTGAAAAAGCATATTCTGGTCGAGAAATCGTGTTTTAAGCAATAAAAACGACTCCCGGCCTTATTTAGTTCACATTTGTACTTTTGGTAAGCTAGCCCGTATTCATAACGCACTAAACCTTTTTATCGCGTTAAACGCCTTTTCTCGACGAGAAAAGCACAATTTCATCAAAAACAAACAAAACAAGAAAAATGAATCTATTCAACAAGTCTGCAACACGTCCTTAAGAGTTACATGATTTCACCCAATGTCAATGTGTAATTTCTCCAGTTCTGATCATTTTTTAGGTTTGTTGGTAGCTTGGTCAATGCCAAAACACAGTGAGATCTTTTTATGGCTTTAAACGCGTTTTCTCCTCGAGAGAAACATGATTTCACTAAAAACGTTATAGTTTAACCATGCCTGTTTGTACATGTGTGCAAACACTCAGAGCCTTAAGATAGGGGTTTCACCAATGTGTTTTTTGGTGAGAAACCTTCTATTTCAAGGTTCTGTGCGTTTTCAGACAAGTACAATATGTATTTATAGTGTTTCTCATGAAATCCCTCCTTTTAATGCATTTTCTCACAGAAAACGAGTCTCTCGCCATGGGAACATGGCTTTTTTGAAAAAGCATATTCTGGTCGAGAAATCGTGTTTTGAGCAATAAAAACGACTCCCGGCCTTATTTAGTTCACATTTGTACTTTTGGTAAGCTAGCCCGTATTCATAACGCACTAAACCTTTTTATCGCGTTAAACGCCTTTTCTCGACGAGAAAAGCACAATTTCATCAAAAACAAACAAAACAAGAAAAATGAATCTATTCAACAAGTCTGCAACACGTCCTTAAGAGTTACATGATTTCACCCAATGTCAATGTGTAATTTCTCCAGTTCTGATCATTTTTTAGGTTTGTTGGTAGCTTGGTCAATGCCAAAACACAGTGAGATCTTTTTATGGCTTTAAACGCGTTTTCTCCTCGAGAGAAACATGATTTCACTAAAAACGTTATAGTTTAAACATGCCTGTTTGTACATGTGTGCAAACACTCAGAGCCTTAAGATAGGGGTTTCACCAATGTGTTTTTTGGTGAGAAACCTTCTATTTCAAGGTTCTGTGCGTTTTCAGACAAGTACAATATGTATTTATAGTGTTTCTCATGAAATCCCTCCTTTTAATGCATTTTCTCACAGAAAACGAGTCTCTCGCCATGGGAACATGGCTTTTTTGAAAAAGCATATTCTGGTCGAGAAATCGTGTTTTAAGCAATAAAAACGACTCCCGGCCTTATTTAGTTCACATTTGTACTTTTGGTAAGCTAGCCCGTATTCATAACGCACTAAACCTTTTTATCGCGTTAAACGCCTTTTCTCGACGAGAAAAGCACAATTTCATCAAAAACAAACAAAACAAGAAAAATGAATCTATTCAACAAGTCTGCAACACGTCCTTAAGAGTTACATGATTTCACCCAATGTCAATGTGTAATTTCTCCAGTTCTGATCATTTTTTAGGTTTGTTGGTAGCTTGGTCAATGCCAAAACACAGTGAGATCTTTTTATGGCTTTAAACGCGTTTTCTCCTCGAGAGAAACATGATTTCACTAAAAACGTTATAGTTTAAACATGCCTGTTTGTACATGTGTGCAAACACTCAGAGCCTTAAGATAGGGCTTTCACCAATGTGTTTTTTGGTGAGAAACCTTCTATTTCAAGGTTCTGTGCGTTTTCAGACAAGTACAATATGTATTTATAGTGTTTCTCATGAAATCCCTCCTTTTAATGCATTTTCTCACAGAAAACGAGTCTCTCGCCATGGGAACATGGCTTTTTTGAAAAAGCATATTCTGGTCGAGAAATCGTGTTTTAAGCAATAAAAACGACTCCCGGCCTTACTTAGTTCACATTTGTACTTTTGGTAAGCCAGCATGTATTCATAACGCACTAAACCTTTTTATCGCGTTAAACGCCTTTTCTCGACGAGAAAAGCACAATTTCATCAAAAACAAACAAAACAAGAAAAATGAATCTATTCAACAAGTCTGCAACACGTCCTTAAGAGTTACATGATTTCACCCAATGTCAATAAGTAATTTCTCCAGTTCTGATCATTTTTTAGGTTGTTGGTAGCTTGGTCAATGCCAAAACACAGTGAGATCTTTTTATGGCTTTAAACGCGTTTTCTCCTCGAGAGAAACATGATTTCACTAAAAACGTTATAGTTTAAACATGCCTGTTTGTACATGTGTGCAAACACTCAGAGCCTTAAGATAGGGGTTTCACCAATGTGTTTTTTGGTGAGAAACCTTCTATTTCAAGGTTCTGTGCGTTTTCAGACAAGTACAATATGTATTTATAGTGTTTCTCATGAAATCCCTCCTTTTAATGCATTTTCTCACAGAAAACGAGTCTCTCGCCATGGGAACATGGCTTTTTTGAAAAAGCATATTCTGGTCGAGAAATCGTGTTTTAAGCAATAAAAACGACTCCCGGCCTTATTTAGTTCACATTTGTACTTTTGGTAAGCTAGCCCGTATTCATAACGCACTAAACCTTTTTATCGCGTTAAACGCCTTTTCTCGACGAGAAAAGCACAATTTCATCAAAAACAAACAAAACAAGAAAAATGAATCTATTCAACAAGTCTGCAACACGTCCTTAAGAGTTACATGATTTCACCCAATGTCAATGTGTAATTTCTCCAGTTCTGATCATTTTTTAGGTTTGTTGGTAGCTTGGTCAATGCCAAAACACAGTGAGATCTTTTTATGGCTTTAAACGCGTTTTCTCCTCGAGAGAAACATGATTTCACTAAAAACGTTATAGTTTAACCATGCCTGTTTGTACATGTGTGCAAACACTCAGAGCCTTAAGATAGGGGTTTCACCAATGTGTTTTTTGGTGAGAAACCTTCTATTTCAAGGTTCTGTGCGTTTTCAGACAAGTACAATATGTATTTATAGTGTTTCTGATGAAATCCCTCCTTTTAATGCATTTTCTCACAGAAAACGAGTCTCTCGCCATGGGAACATGGCTTTTTTGAAAAAGCATATTCTGGTCGAGAAATCGTGTTTTAAGCAATAAAAACGACTCCCGGCCTTATTTAGTTCACATTTGTACTTTTGGTAAGCTAGCCCGTATTCATAACGCACTAAACCTTTTTATCGCGTTAAACGCCTTTTCTCGACGAGAAAAGCACAATTTCATCAAAAACAAACAAAACAAGAAAAATGAATCTATTCAACAAGTGTGCAACACGTCCTTAAGAGTTACATGATTTCACCCAATGTCAATGTGTAATTTCTCCAGTTCTGATCATTTTTTAGGTTTGTTGGTAGCTTGGTCAATGCCAAAACACAGTGAGATCTTTTTATGGCTTTAAACGCGTTTTCTCCTCGAGAGAAACATGATTTCACTAAAAACGTTATAATTTAACCATGCCTGTTTCTACATATGTGCAAACACTCAGAGCCTTAAGATAGGGGTTTCACCAATGTGTTTTTTGGTGAGAAACCTTCTATTTCAAGGTTCTGTGCGTTTTCAGACAAGTACAATATGTATTTATAGTGTTTCTGATGAAATCCCTCCTTTTAATGCATTTTCTCACAGAAAACGAGTCTCTCGCCATGGGAACATGGCTTTTTTGAAAAAGCATATTCTGGTCGAGAAATCGTGTTTTAAGCAATAAAAACGACTCCCGGCCTTATTTAGTTCACATTTGTACTTTTGGTAAGCTAGCCCGTATTCATAACGCACTAAACCTTTTTATCGCGTTAAACGCCTTTTCTCGACGAGAAAAGCACAATTTCATCAAAAACAAACAAAACAAGAAAAATGAATCTATTCAACAAGTCTGCAACACGTCCTTAAGAGTTACATGATTTCACCCAATGTCAATGTGTAATTTCTCCAGTTCTGATCATTTTTTAGGTTTGTTGGTAGCTTGGTCAATGCCAAAACACAGTGAGATCTTTTTATGGCTTTAAACGCGTTTTCTCCTCGAGAGAAACATGATTTCACTAAAAACGTTATAGTTTAACCATGCCTGTTTGTACATGTGTGCAAACACTCAGAGCCTTAAGATAGGGGTTTCACCAATGTGTTTTTTGGTGAGAAACCTTCTATTTCAAGGTTCTGTGCGTTTTCAGACAAGTACAATATGTATTTATAGTGTTTCTGATGAAATCCCTCCTTTTAATGCATTTTCTCACAGAAAACGAGTCTCTCGCCATGGGAACATGGCTTTTTTGAAAAAGCATATTCTGGTCGAGAAATCGTGTTTTAAGCAATAAAAACGACTCCCGGCCTTATTTAGTTCACATTTGTACTTTTGGTAAGCTAGCCCGTATTCATAACGCACTAAACCTTTTTATCGCGTTAAACGCCTTTTCTCGACGAGAAAAGCACAATTTCATCAAAAACAAACAAAACAAGAAAAATGAATCTATTCAACAAGTCTGCAACACGTCCTTAAGAGTTACATGATTTCACCCAATGTCAATGTGTAATTTCTCCAGTTCTGATCATTTTTTAGGTTTGTTGGTAGCTTGGTCAATGCCAAAACACAGTGAAATCTTTTTATGGCTTTAAACGCGTTTTCTCCTCGAGAGAAACATGATTTCACTAAAAACGTTATAGTTTAACCATGCCTGTTTGTACATGTGTGCAAACACTCAGAGCCTTAAGATAGGGGTTTCACCAATGTGTTTTTTGGTGAGAAACCTTCTATTTCAAGGTTCTGTGCGTTTTCAGACAAGTACAATATGTATTTATAGTGTTTCTGATGAAATCCCTCCTTTTAATGCATTTTCTCACAGAAAACGAGTCTCTCGCCATGGGAACATGGCTTTTTTGAAAAAGCATATTCTGGTCGAGAAATCGTGTTTTAAGCAATAAAAACGACTCCCGGCCTTATTTAGTTCACATTTGTACTTTTGGTAAACTAGCCCGTATTCATAACGCACTAAACCTTTTTATCGCGTTAAACGCCTTTTCTCGACGAGAAAAGCACAATTTCATCAAAAACAAACAAAACAAGAAAAATGAATCTATTCAACAAGTCTGCAACACGTCCTTAAGAGTTACATGATTTCACCCAATGTCAATGTGTAATTTCTCCAGTTCTGATCATTTTTTAGGTTTGTTGGTAGCTTGGTCAATGCCAAAACACAGTGAGATCTTTTTATGGCTTTAAACGCGTTTTCTCCTCGAGAGAAACATGATTTCACTAAAAACGTTATAGTTTAAACATGCCTGTTTGTACATGTGTGCAAACACTCAGAGCCTTAAGATAGGGGTTTCACCAATGTGTTTTTTGGTGAGAAACCTTCTATTTCAAGGTTCTGTGCGTTTTCAGACAAGTACAATATGTATTTATAGTGTTTCTCATGAAATCCCTCCTTTTAATGCATTTTCTCACAGAAAACGAGTCTCTCGCCATGGGAACATGGCTTTTTTGAAAAAGCATATTCTGGTCGAGAAATCGTGTTTTATCAATAAAAACGACTCCCGGCCTTATTTAGTTCACATTTGTACTTTTGGTAAGCTAGCCCGTATTCATAACGCACTAAACCTTTTTATCGCGTTAAACGCCTTTTCTCGACGAGAAAAGCACAATTTCATCAAAAACAAACAAAACAAGAAAAATGAATCTATTCAACAAGTCTGCAACACGTCCTTAAGAGTTACATGATTTCACCCAATGTCAATGTGTAATTTCTCCAGTTCTGATCATTTTTTAGGTTTGTTGGTAGCTTGGTCAATGCCAAAACACAGTGAGATCTTTTTATGGCTTTAAACGCGTTTTCTCCTCGAGAGAAACATGATTTCACTAAAAACGTTATAGTTTAAACATGCCTGTTTGTACATGTGTGCAAACACTCAGAGCCTTAAGATAGGGCTTTCACCAATGTGTTTTTTGGTGAGAAACCTTCTATTTCAAGGTTCTGTGCGTTTTCAGACAAGTACAATATGTATTTATAGTGTTTCTCATGAAATCCCTCCTTTTAATGCATTTTCTCACAGAAAACGAGTCTCTCGCCATGGGAACATGGCTTTTTTGAAAAAGCATATTCTGGTCGAGAAATCGTGTTTTAAGCAATAAAAACGACTCCCGGCCTTACTTAGTTCACATTTGTACTTTTGGTAAGCCAGCATGTATTCATAACGCACTAAACCTTTTTATCGCGTTAAACGCCTTTTCTCGACGAGAAAAGCACAATTTCATCAAAAACAAACAAAACAAGAAAAATGAATCTATTCAACAAGTCTGCAACACGTCCTTAAGAGTTACATGATTTCACCCAATGTCAATAAGTAATTTCTCCAGTTCTGATCATTTTTTAGGTTGTTGGTAGCTTGGTCAATGCCAAAACACAGTGAGATCTTTTTATGGCTTTAAACGCGTTTTCTCCTCGAGAGAAACATGATTTCACTAAAAACGTTATAGTTTAAACATGCCTGTTTGTACATGTGTGCAAACACTCAGAGCCTTAAGATAGGGGTTTCACCAATGTGTTTTTTGGTGAGAAACCTTCTATTTCAAGGTTCTGTGCGTTTTCAGACAAGTACAATATGTATTTATAGTGTTTCTGATGAAATCCCTCCTTTTAATGCATTTTCTCACAGAAAACGAGTCTCTCGCCATGGGAACATGGCTTTTTTGAAAAAGCATATTCTGGTCGAGAAATCGTGTTTTAAGCAATAAAAACGACTCCCGGCCTTATTTAGTTCACATTTGTACTTTTGGTAAGCTAGCCCGTATTCATAACGCACTAAACCTTTTTATCGCGTTAAACGCCTTTTCTCGACGAGAAAAGCACAATTTCATCAAAAACAAACAAAACAAGAAAAATGAATCTATTCAACAAGTCTGCAACACGTCCTTAAGAGTTACATGATTTCACCCAATGTCAATGTGTAATTTCTCCAGTTCTGATCATTTTTTAGGTTTGTTGGTAGCTTGGTCAATGCCAAAACACAGTGAGATCTTTTTATGGCTTTAAACGCGTTTTCTCCTCGAGAGAAACATGATTTCACTAAAAACGTTATAGTTTAACCATGCCTGTTTGTACATGTGTGCAAACACTCAGAGCCTTAAGATAGGGGTTTCACCAATGTGTTTTTTGGTGAGAAACCTTCTATTTCAAGGTTCTGTGCGTTTTCAGACAAGTACAATATGTATTTATAGTGTTTCTGATGAAATCCCTCCTTTTAATGCATTTTCTCACAGAAAACGAGTCTCTCGCCATGGGAACATGGCTTTTTTGAAAAAGCATATTCTGGTCGAGAAATCGTGTTTTAAGCAATAAAAACGACTCCCGGCCTTATTTAGTTCACATTTGTACTTTTGGTAAGCTAGCCCGTATTCATAACGCACTAAACCTTTTTATCGCGTTAAACGCCTTTTCTCGACGAGAAAAGCACAATTTCATCAAAAACAAACAAAACAAGAAAAATGAATCTATTCAACAAGTCTGCAACACGTCCTTAAGAGTTACATGATTTCACCCAATGTCAATGTGTAATTTCTCCAGTTCTGATCATTTTTTAGGTTTGTTGGTAGCTTGGTCAATGCCAAAACACAGTGAGATCTTTTTATGGCTTTAAACGCGTTTTCTCCTCGAGAGAAACATGATTTCACTAAAAACGTTATAATTTAACCATGCCTGTTTCTACATATGTGCAAACACTCAGAGCCTTAAGATAGGGCTTTCACCAATGTGTTTTTTGGTGAGAAACCTTCTATTTCAAGGTTCTGTGCGTTTTCAGACAAGTACAATATGTATTTATAGTGTTTCTGATGAAATCCCTCCTTTTAATGCATTTTCTCACAGAAAACGAGTCTCTCGCCATGGGAACATGGCTTTTTTGAAAAAGCATATTCTGGTCGAGAAATCGTGTTTTAAGCAATAAAAACGACTCCCGGCCTTATTTAGTTCACATTTGTACTTTTGGTAAGCTAGCCCGTATTCATAACGCACTAAACCTTTTTATCGCGTTAAACGCCTTTTCTCGACGAGAAAAGCACAATTTCATCAAAAACAAACAAAACAAGAAAAATGAATCTATTCAACAAGTCTGCAACACGTCCTTAAGAGTTACATGATTTCACCCAATGTCAATGTGTAATTTCTCCAGTTCTGATCATTTTTTAGGTTTGTTGGTAGCTTGGTCAATGCCAAAACACAGTGAGATCTTTTTATGGCTTTAAACGCGTTTTCTCCTCGAGAGAAACATGATTTCACTAAAAACGTTATAGTTTAACCATGCCTGTTTGTACATGTGTGCAAACACTCAGAGCCTTAAGATAGGGGTTTCACCAATGTGTTTTTTGGTGAGAAACCTTCTATTTCAAGGTTCTGTGCGTTTTCAGACAAGTACAATATGTATTTATAGTGTTTCTGATGAAATCCCTCCTTTTAATGCATTTTCTCACAGAAAACGAGTCTCTCGCCATGGGAACATGGCTTTTTTGAAAAAGCATATTCTGGTCGAGAAATCGTGTTTTAAGCAATAAAAACGACTCCCGGCCTTATTTAGTTCACATTTGTACTTTTGGTAAGCTAGCCCGTATTCATAACGCACTAAACCTTTTTATCGCGTTAAACGCCTTTTCTCGACGAGAAAAGCACAATTTCATCAAAAACAAACAAAACAAGAAAAATGAATCTATTCAACAAGTCTGCAACACGTCCTTAAGAGTTACATGATTTCACCCAATGTCAATGTGTAATTTCTCCAGTTCTGATCATTTTTTAGGTTTGTTGGTAGCTTGGTCAATGCCAAAACACAGTGAAATCTTTTTATGGCTTTAAACGCGTTTTCTCCTCGAGAGAAACATGATTTCACTAAAAACGTTATAGTTTAACCATGCCTGTTTGTACATGTGTGCAAACACTCAGAGCCTTAAGATAGGGGTTTCACCAATGTGTTTTTTGGTGAGAAACCTTCTATTTCAAGGTTCTGTGCGTTTTCAGACAAGTACAATATGTATTTATAGTGTTTCTGATGAAATCCCTCCTTTTAATGCATTTTCTCACAGAAAACGAGTCTCTCGCCATGGGAACATGGCTTTTTTGAAAAAGCATATTCTGGTCGAGAAATCGTGTTTTAAGCAATAAAAACGACTCCCGGCCTTATTTAGTTCACATTTGTACTTTTGGTAAGCTAGCCCGTATTCATAACGCACTAAACCTTTTTATCGCGTTAAACGCCTTTTCTCGACGAGAAAAGCACAATTTCATCAAAAACAAACAAAACAAGAAAAATGAATCTATTCAACAAGTCTGCAACACGTCCTTAAGAGTTACATGATTTCACCCAATGTCAATGTGTAATTTCTCCAGTTCTGATCATTTTTTAGGTTTGTTGGTAGCTTGGTCAATGCCAAAACACAGTGAGACCTTTTTATGGCTTTAAACGCGTTTTCTCCTCGAGAGAAACATGATTTCACTAAAAACGTTATAGTTTAACCATGCCTGTTTGTACATGTGTGCAAACACTCAGAGCCTTAAGATAGGGGTTTCACCAATGTGTTTTTTGGTGAGAAACCTTCTATTTCAAGGTTCTGTGCGTTTTCAGACAAGTACAATATGTATTTATAGTGTTTCTGATGAAATCCCTCCTTTTAATGCATTTTCTCACAGAAAACGAGTCTCTCGCCATGGGAACATGGCTTTTTTGAAAAAGCATATTCTGGTCGAGAAATCGTGTTTTAAGCAATAAAAACGACTCCCGGCCTTATTTAGTTCACATTTGTACTTTTGGTAAGCTAGCCCGTATTCATAACGCACTAAACCTTTTTATCGCGTTAAACGCCTTTTCTCGACGAGAAAAGCACAATTTCATCAAAAACAAACAAAACAAGAAAAATTAATCTATTCAACAAGTGTGCAACACGTCCTTAAGAGTTACATGATTTCACCCAATGTCAATGTGTAATTTCTCCAGTTCTGATCATTTTTTAGGTTTGTTGGTAGCTTGGTCAATGCCAAAACACAGTGAGATCTTTTTATGGCTTTAAACGCGTTTTCTCCTCGAGAGAAACATGATTTCACTAAAAACGTTATAATTTAACCATGCCTGTTTCTACATATGTGCAAACACTCAGAGCCTTAAGATAGGGGTTTCACCAATGTGTTTTTTGGTGAGAAACCTTCTATTTCAAGGTTCTGTGCGTTTTCAGACAAGTACAATATGTATTTATAGTGTTTCTCATGAAATCCCTCCTTTTAATGCATTTTCTCACAGAAAACGAGTCTCTCGCCATGGGAACATGGCTTTTTTGAAAAAGCATATTCTGGTCGAGAAATCGTGTTTTAAGCAATAAAAACGACTCCCGGCCTTATTTAGTTCACATTTGTACTTTTGGTAAGCTAGCCCGTATTCATAACGCACTAAACCTTTTTATCGCGTTAAACGCCTTTTCTCGACGAGAAAAGCACAATTTCATCAAAAACAAACAAAACAAGAAAAATGAATCTATTCAACAAGTCTGCAACACGTCCTTAAGAGTTACATGATTTCACCCAATGTCAATGTGTAATTTCTCCAGTTCTGATCATTTTTTAGGTTTGTTGGTAGCTTGGTCAATGCCAAAACACAGTGAGATCTTTTTATGGCTTTAAACGCGTTTTCTCCTCGAGAGAAACATGATTTCACTAAAAACGTTATAGTTTAAACATGCCTGTTTGTACATGTGTGCAAACACTCAGAGCCTTAAGATAGGGGTTTCACCAATGTGTTTTTTGGTGAGAAACCTTCTATTTCAAGGTTCTGTGCGTTTTCAGACAAGTACAATATGTATTTATAGTGTTTCTGATGAAATCCCTCCTTTTAATGCATTTTCTCACAGAAAACGAGTCTCTCGCCATGGGAACATGGCTTTTTTGAAAAAGCATATTCTGGTCGAGAAATCGTATTTTAAGCAATAAAAACGACTCCCGGCCTTATTTAGTTCACATTTGTACTTTTGGTAAGCTAGCCCGTATTCATAACGCACTAAACCTTTTTATCGCGTTAAACGCCTTTTCTCGACGAGAAAAGCACAATTTCATCAAAAACAAACAAAACAAGAAAAATGAATCTATTCAACAAGTCTGCAACACGTCCTTAAGAGTTACATGATTTCACCCAATGTCAATGTGTAATTTCTCCAGTTCTGATCATTTTTTAGGTTTGTTGGTAGCTTGGTCAATGCCAAAACACAGTGAGATCTTTTTATGGCTTTAAACGCGTTTTCTCCTCGAGAGAAACATGATTTCACTAAAAACGTTATAGTTTAAACATGCCTGTTTGTACATGTGTGCAAACACTCAGAGCCTTAAGATAGGGGTTTCACCAATGTGTTTTTTGGTGAGAAACCTTCTATTTCAAGGTTCTGTGCGTTTTCAGACAAGTACAATATGTATTTATAGTGTTTCTGATGAAATCCCTCCTTTTAATGCATTTTCTCACAGAAAACGAGTCTCTCGCCATGGGAACATGGCTTTTTTGAAAAAGCATATTCTGGTCGAGAAATCGTGTTTTAAGCAATAAAAACGACTCCCGGCCTTATTTAGTTCACATTTGTACTTTTGGTAAGCTAGCCCGTATTCATAACGCACTAAACCTTTTTATCGCGTTAAACGCCTTTTCTCGACGAGAAAAGCACAATTTCATCAAAAACAAACAAAACAAGAAAAATGAATCTATTCAACAAGTCTGCAACACGTCCTTAAGAGTTACATGATTTCACCCAATGTCAATGTGTAATTTCTCCAGTTCTGATCATTTTTTAGGTTTGTTGGTAGCTTGGTCAATGCCAAAACACAGTGAGATCTTTTTATGGCTTTAAACGCGTTTTCTCCTCGAGAGAAACATGATTTCACTAAAAACGTTATAGTTTAAACATGCCTGTTTGTACATGTGTGCAAACACTCAGAGCCTTAAGATAGGGGTTTCACCAATGTGTTTTTTGGTGAGAAACCTTCTATTTCAAGGTTCTGTGCGTTTTCAGACAAGTACAATATGTATTTATAGTGTTTCTGATGAAATCCCTCCTTTTAATGCATTTTCTCACAGAAAACGAGTCTCTCGCCATGGGAACATGGCTTTTTTGAAAAAGCATATTCTGGTCGAGAAATCGTGTTTTAAGCAATAAAAACGACTCCCGGCCTTATTTAGTTCACATTTGTACTTTTGGTAAGCTAGCCCGTATTCATAACGCACTAAACCTTTTTATCGCGTTAAACGCCTTTTCTCGACGAGAAAAGCACAATTTCATCAAAAACAAACAAAACAAGAAAAATGAATCTATTCAACAAGTCTGCAACACGCCCTTAAGAGTTACATGATTTCACCCAATGTCAATAAGTAATTTCTCCAGTTCTGATCATTTTTTAGGTTGTTGGTAGCTTGGTCAATGCCAAAACACAGTGAGATCTTTTTATGGCTTTAAACGCGTTTTCTCCTCGAGAGAAACATGATTTCACTAAAAACGTTATAGTTTAAACATGCCTGTTTGTACATGTGTGCAAACACTCAGAGCCTTAAGATAGGGGTTTCACCAATGTGTTTTTTGGTGAGAAACCTTCTATTTCAAGGTTCTGTGCGTTTTCAGACAAGTACAATATGTATTTATAGTGTTTCTGATGAAATCCCTCCTTTTAATGCATTTTCTCACAGAAAACGAGTCTCTCGCCATGGGAACATGGCTTTTTTGAAAAAGCATATTCTGGTCGAGAAATCGTGTTTTAAGCAATAAAAACGACTCCCGGCCTTATTTAGTTCACATTTGTACTTTTGGTAAGCTAGCCCGTATTCATAACGCACTAAACCTTTTTATCGCGTTAAACGCCTTTTCTCGACGAGAAAAGCACAATTTCATCAAAAACAAACAAAACAAGAAAAATGAATCTATTCAACAAGTCTGCAACACGTCCTTAAGAGTTACATGATTTCACCCAATGTCAATGTGTAATTTCTCCAGTTCTGATCATTTTTTAGGTTTGTTGGTAGCTTGGTCAATGCCAAAACACAGTGAGATCTTTTTATGGCTTTAAACGCGTTTTCTCCTCGAGAGAAACATGATTTCACTAAAAACGTTATAGTTTAACCATGCCTGTTTGTACATGTGTGCAAACCCTCAGAGCCTTAAGATAGGGGTTTCACCAATGTGTTTTTTGGTGAGAAACCTTCTATTTCAAGGTTCTGTGCGTTTTCAGACAAGTACAATATGTATTTATAGTGTTTCTGATGAAATCCCTCCTTTTAATGCATTTTCTCACAGAAAACGAGTCTCTCGCCATGGGAACATGGCTTTTTTGAAAAAGCATATTCTGGTCGAGAAATCGTGTTTTAAGCAATAAAAACGACTCCCGGCCTTATTTAGTTCACATTTGTACTTTTGGTAAGCCAGCACGTATTCATAACGCACTAAACCTTTTTATCGCGTTAAACGCCTTTTCTCGACGAGAAAAGCACAATTTCATCAAAAACAAACAAAACAAGAAAAATGAATCTATTCAACAAGTCTGCAACACGTCCTTAAGAGTTACATGATTTCACCCAATGTCAATGTGTAATTTCTCCAGTTCTGATCATTTTTTAGGTTTGTTGGTAGCTTGGTCAATGCCAAAACACAGTGAGATCTTTTTATGGCTTTAAACGCGTTTTCTCCTCGAGAGAAACATGATTTCACTAAAAACGTTATAGTTTAAACATGCCTGTTTGTACATGTGTGCAAACACTCAGAGCCTTAAGATAGGGGTTTCACCAATGTGTTTTTTGGTGAGAAACCTTCTATTTCAAGGTTCTGTGCGTTTTCAGACAAGTACAATATGTATTTATAGTGTTTCTGATGAAATCCCTCCTTTTAATGCATTTTCTCACAGAAAACGAGTCTCTCGCCATGGGAACATGGCTTTTTTGAAAAAGCATATTCTGGTCGAGAAATCGTGTTTTAAGCAATAAAAACGACTCCCGGCCTTATTTAGTTCACATTTGTACTTTTGGTAAGCCAGCATGTATTCATAACGCACTAAACCTTTTTATCGCGTTAAACGCCTTTTCTCGACGAGAAAAGCACAATTTCATCAAAAACAAACAAAACAAGAAAAATGAATCTATTCAACAAGTCTGCAACACGTCCTTAAGAGTTACATGATTTCACCCAATGTCAATGTGTAATTTCTCCAGTTCTGATCATTTTTTAGGTTTGTTGGTAGCTTGGTCAATGCCAAAACACAGTGAGATCTTTTTATGGCTTTAAACGCGTTTTCTCCTCGAGAGAAACATGATTTCACTAAAAACGTTATAGTTTAAACATGCCTGTTTGTACATGTGTGCAAACACTCAGAGCCTTAAGATAGGGGTTTCACCAATGTGTTTTTTGGTGAGAAACCTTCTATTTCAAGGTTCTGTGCGTTTTCAGACAAGTACAATATGTATTTATAGTGTTTCTCATGAAATCCCTCCTTTTAATGCATTTTCGCACAGAAAACGAGTCTCTCGCCATGGGAACATGGCTTTTTTGAAAAAGCATATTCTGGTCGAAAAATCGTGTTTTAAGCAATAAAAACGACTCCCGGCCTTATTTAGTTCACATTTGTACTTTTGGTAAGCTAGCCCGTATTCATAACGCACTAAACCTTTTTATCGCGTTAAACGCCTTTTCTCGACGAGAAAAGCACAATTTCATCAAAAACAAACAAAACAAGAAAAATGAATCTATTCAACAAGTCTGCAACACGTCCTTAAGAGTTACATGATTTCACCCAATGTCAATGTGTAATTTCTCCAGTTCTGATCATTTTTTAGGTTTGTTGGTAGCTTGGTCAATGCCAAAACACAGTGAGATCTTTTTATGGCTTTAAACGCGTTTTCTCCTCGAGAGAAACATGATTTCACTAAAAACGTTATAATTTAACCATGCCTGTTTCTACATATGTGCAAACACTCAGAGCCTTAAGATAGGGGTTTCACCAATGTGTTTTTTGGTGAGAAACCTTCTATTTCAAGGTTCTGTGCGTTTTCAGACAAGTACAATATGTATTTATAGTGTTTCTGATGAAATCCCTCCTTTTAATGCATTTTCTCACAGAAAACGAGTCTCTCGCCATGGGAACATGGCTTTTTTGAAAAAGCATATTCTGGTCGAGAAATCGTGTTTTAAGCAATAAAAACGACTCCCGGCCTTATTTAGTTCACATTTGTACTTTTGGTAAGCTAGCCCGTATTCATAACGCACTAAACCTTTTTATCGCGTTAAACGCCTTTTCTCGACGAGAAAAGCACAATTTCATCAAAAACAAACAAAACAAGAAAAATGAATCTATTCAACAAGTCTGCAACACGTCCTTAAGAGTTACATGATTTCACCCAATGTCAATGTGTAATTTCTCCAGTTCTGATCATTTTTTAGGTTTGTTGGTAGCTTGGTCAATGCCAAAACACAGTGAGATCTTTTTATGGCTTTAAACGCGTTTTCTCCTCGAGAGAAACATGATTTCACTAAAAACGTTATAGTTTAACCATGCCTGTTTGTACATGTGTGCAAACACTCAGAGCCTTAAGATAGGGGTTTCACCAATGTGTTTTTTGGTGAGAAACCTTCTATTTCAAGGTTCTGTGCGTTTTCAGACAAGTACAATATGTATTTATAGTGTTTCTCATGAAATCCCTCCTTTTAATGCATTTTCGCACAGAAAACGAGTCTCTCGCCATGGGAACATGGCTTTTTTGAAAAAGCATATTCTGGTCGAGAAATCGTGTTTTAAGCAATAAAAACGACTCCCGGCCTTATTTAGTTCACATTTGTACTTTTGGTAAGCTAGCCCGTATTCATAACGCACTAAACCTTTTTATCGCGTTAAACGCCTTTTCTCGACGAGAAAAGCACAATTTCATCAAAAACAAACAAAACAAGAAAAATGAATCTATTCAACAAGTCTGCAACACGTCCTTAAGAGTTACATGATTTCACCCAATGTCAATGTGTAATTTCTCCAGTTCTGATCATTTTTTAGGTTTGTTGGTAGCTTGGTCAATGCCAAAACACAGTGAGATCTTTTTATGGCTTTAAACGCGTTTTCTCCTCGAGAGAAACATGATTTCACTAAAAACGTTATAATTTAACCATGCCTGTTTCTACATATGTGCAAACACTCAGAGCCTTAAGATAGGGGTTTCACCAATGTGTTTTTTGGTGAGAAACCTTCTATTTCAAGGTTCTGTGCGTTTTCAGACAAGTACAATATGTATTTATAGTGTTTCTGATGAAATCCCTCCTTTTAATGCATTTTCTCACAGAAAACGAGTCTCTCGCCATGGGAACATGGCTTTTTTGAAAAAGCATATTCTGGTCGAGAAATCGTGTTTTAAGCAATAAAAACGACTCCCGGCCTTATTTAGTTCACATTTGTACTTTTGGTAAGCTAGCCCGTATTCATAACGCACTAAACCTTTTTATCGCGTTAAACGCCTTTTCTCGACGAGAAAAGCACAATTTCATCAAAAACAAACAAAACAAGAAAAATGAATCTATTCAACAAGTCTGCAACACGTCCTTAAGAGTTACATGATTTCACCCAATGTCAATGTGTAATTTCTCCAGTTCTGATCATTTTTTAGGTTTGTTGGTAGCTTGGTCAATGCCAAAACACAGTGAGATCTTTTTATGGCTTTAAACGCGTTTTCTCCTCGAGAGAAACATGATTTCACTAAAAACGTTATAGTTTAACCATGCCTGTTTGTACATGTGTGCAAACACTCAGAGCCTTAAGATAGGGGTTTCACCAATGTGTTTTTTGGTGAGAAACCTTCTATTTCAAGGTTCTGTGCGTTTTCAGACAAGTACAATATGTATTTATAGTGTTTCTGATGAAATCCCTCCTTTTAATGCATTTTCTCACAGAAAACGAGTCTCTCGCCATGGGAACATGGCTTTTTTGAAAAAGCATATTCTGGTCGAGAAATCGTGTTTTAAGCAATAAAAACGACTCCCGGCCTTATTTAGTTCACATTTGTACTTTTGGTAAGCTAGCCCGTATTCATAACGCACTAAACCTTTTTATCGCGTTAAACGCCTTTTCTCGACGAGAAAAGCACAATTTCATCAAAAACAAACAAAACAAGAAAAATGAATCTATTCAACAAGTCTGCAACACGTCCTTAAGAGTTACATGATTTCACCCAATGTCAATGTGTAATTTCTCCAGTTCTGATCATTTTTTAGGTTTGTTGGTAGCTTGGTCAATGCCAAAACACAGTGAAATCTTTTTATGGCTTTAAACGCGTTTTCTCCTCGAGAGAAACATGATTTCACTAAAAACGTTATAGTTTAACCATGCCTGTTTGTACATGTGTGCAAACACTCAGAGCCTTAAGATAGGGGTTTCACCAATGTGTTTTTTGGTGAGAAACCTTCTATTTCAAGGTTCTGTGCGTTTTCAGACAAGTACAATATGTATTTATAGTGTTTCTGATGAAATCCCTCCTTTTAATGCATTTTCTCACAGAAAACGAGTCTCTCGCCATGGGAACATGGCTTTTTTGAAAAAGCATATTCTGGTCGAGAAATCGTGTTTTAAGCAATAAAAACGACTCCCGGCCTTATTTAGTTCACATTTGTACTTTTGGTAAGCTAGCCCGTATTCATAACGCACTAAACCTTTTTATCGCGTTAAACGCCTTTTCTCGACGAGAAAAGCACAATTTCATCAAAAACAAACAAAACAAGAAAAATGAATCTATTCAACAAGTCTGCAACACGTCCTTAAGAGTTACATGATTTCACCCAATGTCAATGTGTAATTTCTCCAGTTCTGATCATTTTTTAGGTTTGTTGGTAGCTTGGTCAATGCCAAAACACAGTGAGACCTTTTTATGGCTTTAAACGCGTTTTCTCCTCGAGAGAAACATGATTTCACTAAAAACGTTATAGTTTAAACATGCCTGTTTGTACATGTGTGCAAACACTCAGAGCCTTAAGATAGGGGTTTCACCAATGTGTTTTTTGGTGAGAAACCTTCTATTTCAAGGTTCTGTGCGTTTTCAGACAAGTACAATATGTATTTATAGTGTTTCTCATGAAATCCCTCCTTTTAATGCATTTTCTCACAGAAAACGAGTCTCTCGCCATGGGAACATGGCTTTTTTGAAAAAGCATATTCTGGTCGAGAAATCGTGTTTTAAGCAATAAAAACGACTCCCGGCCTTATTTAGTTCACATTTGTACTTTTGGTAAGCTAGCCCGTATTCATAACGCACTAAACCTTTTTATCGCGTTAAACGCCTTTTCTCGACGAGAAAAGCACAATTTCATCAAAAACAAACAAAACAAGAAAAATGAATCTATTCAACAAGTGTGCAACACGTCCTTAAGAGTTACATGATTTCACCCAATGTCAATGTGTAATTTCTCCAGTTCTGATCATTTTTTAGGTTTGTTGGTAGCTTGGTCAATGCCAAAACACAGTGAGATCTTTTTATGGCTTTAAACGCGTTTTCTCCTCGAGAGAAACATGATTTCACTAAAAACGTTATAATTTAACCATGCCTGTTTCTACATATGTGCAAACACTCAGAGCCTTAAGATAGGGGTTTCACCAATGTGTTTTTTGGTGAGAAACCTTCTATTTCAAGGTTCTGTGCGTTTTCAGACAAGTACAATATGTATTTATAGTGTTTCTGATGAAATCCCTCCTTTTAATGCATTTTCTCACAGAAAACGAGTCTCTCGCCATGGGAACATGGCTTTTTTGAAAAAGCATATTCTGGTCGAGAAATCGTGTTTTAAGCAATAAAAACGACTCCCGGCCTTATTTAGTTCACATTTGTACTTTTGGTAAGCTAGCCCGTATTCATAACGCACTAAACCTTTTTATCGCGTTAAACGCCTTTTCTCGACGAGAAAAGCACAATTTCATCAAAAACAAACAAAACAAGAAAAATGAATCTATTCAACAAGTCTGCAACACGTCCTTAAGAGTTACATGATTTCACCCAATGTCAATGTGTAATTTCTCCAGTTCTGATCATTTTTTAGGTTTGTTGGTAGCTTGGTCAATGCCAAAACACAGTGAGATCTTTTTATGGCTTTAAACGCGTTTTCTCCTCGAGAGAAACATGATTTCACTAAAAACGTTATAGTTTAAACATGCCTGTTTGTACATGTGTGCAAACACTCAGAGCCTTAAGATAGGGGTTTCACCAATGTGTTTTTTGGTGAGAAACCTTCTATTTCAAGGTTCTGTGCGTTTTCAGACAAGTACAATATGTATTTATAGTGTTTCTCATGAAATCCCTCCTTTTAATGCATTTTCTCACAGAAAACGAGTCTCTCGCCATGGGAACATGGCTTTTTTGAAAAAGCATATTCTGGTCGAGAAATCGTATTTTAAGCAATAAAAACGACTCCCGGCCTTATTTAGTTCACATTTGTACTTTTGGTAAGCTAGCCCGTATTCATAACGCACTAAACCTTTTTATCGCGTTAAACGCCTTTTCTCGACGAGAAAAGCACAATTTCATCAAAAACAAACAAAACAAGAAAAATGAATCTATTCAACAAGTCTGCAACACGTCCTTAAGAGTTACATGATTTCACCCAATGTCAATGTGTAATTTCTCCAGTTCTGATCATTTTTTAGGTTTGTTGGTAGCTTGGTCAATGCCAAAACACAGTGAGATCTTTTTATGGCTTTAAACGCGTTTTCTCCTCGAGAGAAACATGATTTCACTAAAAACGTTATAGTTTAAACATGCCTGTTTGTACATGTGTGCAAACACTCAGAGCCTTAAGATAGGGGTTTCACCAATGTGTTTTTTGGTGAGAAACCTTCTATTTCAAGGTTCTGTGCGTTTTCAGACAAGTACAATATGTATTTATAGTGTTTCTGATGAAATCCCTCCTTTTAATACATTTTCTCACAGAAAACGAGTCTCTCGCCATGGGAACATGGCTTTTTTGAAAAAGCATATTCTGGTCGAGAAATCGTGTTTTAAGCAATAAAAACGACTCCCGGCCTTATTTAGTTCACATTTGTACTTTTGGTAAGCTAGCCCGTATTCATAACGCACTAAACCTTTTTATCGCGTTAAACGCCTTTTCTCGACGAGAAAAGCACAATTTCATCAAAAACAAACAAAACAAGAAAAATGAATCTATTCAACAAGTCTGCAACACGTCCTTAAGAGTTACATGATTTCACCCAATGTCAATGTGTAATTTCTCCAGTTCTGATCATTTTTTAGGTTTGTTGGTAGCTTGGTCAATGCCAAAACACAGTGAGATCTTTTTATGGCTTTAAACGCGTTTTCTCCTCGAGAGAAACATGATTTCACTAAAAACGTTATAGTTTAACCATGCCTGTTTGTACATGTGTGCAAACACTCAGAGCCTTAAGATAGGGGTTTCACCAATGTGTTTTTTGGTGAGAAACCTTCTATTTCAAGGTTCTGTGCGTTTTCAGACAAGTACAATATGTATTTATAGTGTTTCTGATGAAATCCCTCCTTTTAATGCATTTTCTCACAGAAAACGAGTCTCTCGCCATGGGAACATGGCTTTTTTGAAAAAGCATATTCTGGTCGAGAAATCGTGTTTTAAGCAATAAAAACGACTCCCGGCCTTATTTAGTTCACATTTGTACTTTTGGTAAGCTAGCCCGTATTCATAACGCACTAAACCTTTTTATCGCGTTAAACGCCTTTTCTCGACGAGAAAAGCACAATTTCATCAAAAACAAACAAAACAAGAAAAATGAATCTATTCAACAAGTCTGCAACACGTCCTTAAGAGTTACATGATTTCACCCAATGTCAATGTGTAATTTCTCCAGTTCTGATCATTTTTTAGGTTTGTTGGTAGCTTGGTCAATGCCAAAACACAGTGAGATCTTTTTATGGCTTTAAACGCGTTTTCTCCTCGAGAGAAACATGATTTCACTAAAAACGTTATAGTTTAACCATGCCTGTTTGTACATGTGTGCAAACACTCAGAGCCTTAAGATAGGGGTTTCACCAATGTGTTTTTTGGTGAGAAACCTTCTATTTCAAGGTTCTGTGCGTTTTCAGACAAGTACAATATGTATTTATAGTGTTTCTGATGAAATCCCTCCTTTTAATGCATTTTCTCACAGAAAACGAGTCTCTCGCCATGGGAACATGGCTTTTTTGAAAAAGCATATTCTGGTCGAGAAATCGTGTTTTAAGCAATAAAAACGACTCCCGGCCTTATTTAGTTCACATTTGTACTTTTGGTAAGCCAGCACGTATTCATAACGCACTAAACCTTTTTATCGCGTTAAACGCCTTTTCTCGACGAGAAAAGCACAATTTCATCAAAAACAAACAAAACAAGAAAAAAGAATCTATTCAACAAGTCTGCAACACGTCCTTAAGAGTTACATGATTTCACCCAATGTCAATGTGTAATTTCTCCAGTTCTGATCATTTTTTAGGTTTGTTGGTAGCTTGGTCAATGCCAAAACACAGTGAGATCTTTTTATGGCTTTAAACGCGTTTTCTCCTCGAGAGAAACATGATTTCACTAAAAACGTTATAGTTTAAACATGCCTGTTTGTACATGTGTGCAAACACTCAGAGCCTTAAGCTAGGGGTTTCACCAATGTGTTTTTTGGTGAGAAACCTTCTATTTCAAGGTTCTGTGCGTTTTCAGACAAGTACAATATGTATTTATAGTGTTTCTCATGAAATCCCTCCTTTTAATGCATTTTCTCACAGAAAACGAGTCTCTCGCCATGGGAACATGGCTTTTTTGAAAAAGCATATTCTGGTCGAGAAATCGTATTTTAAGCAATAAAAACGACTCCCGGCCTTATTTAGTTCACATTTGTACTTTTGGTAAGCTAGCCCGTATTCATAACGCACTAAACCTTTTTATCGCGTTAAACGCCTTTTCTCGACGAGAAAAGCACAATTTCATCAAAAACAAACAAAACAAGAAAAATGAATCTATTCAACAAGTCTGCAACACGTCCTTAAGAGTTACATGATTTCACCCAATGTCAATGTGTAATTTCTCCAGTTCTGATCATTTTTTAGGTTTGTTGGTAGCTTGGTCAATGCCAAAACACAGTGAGATCTTTTTATGGCTTTAAACGCGTTTTCTCCTCGAGAGAAACATGATTTCACTAAAAACGTTATAGTTTAACCATGCCTGTTTGTACATGTGTGCAAACACTCAGAGCCTTAAGATAGGGGTTTCACCAATGTGTTTTTTGGTGAGAAACCTTCTATTTCAAGGTTCTGTGCGTTTTCAGACAAGTACAATATGTATTTATAGTGTTTCTGATGAAATCCCTCCTTTTAATGCATTTTCTCACAGAAAACGAGTCTCTCGCCATGGGAACATGGCTTTTTTGAAAAAGCATATTCTGGTCGAGAAATCGTGTTTTAAGCAATAAAAACGACTCCCGGCCTTATTTAGTTCACATTTGTACTTTTGGTAAGCTAGCCCGTATTCATAACGCACTAAACCTTTTTATCGCGTTAAACGCCTTTTCTCGACGAGAAAAGCACAATTTCATCAAAAACAAACAAAACAAGAAAAATGAATCTATTCAACAAGTCTGCAACACGTCCTTAAGAGTTACATGATTTCACCCAATGTCAATGTGTAATTTCTCCAGTTCTGATCATTTTTTAGGTTTGTTGGTAGCTTGGTCAATGCCAAAACACAGTGAGATCTTTTTATGGCTTTAAACGCGTTTTCTCCTCGAGAGAAACATGATTTCACTAAAAACGTTATAGTTTAACCATGCCTGTTTGTACATGTGTGCAAACACTCAGAGCCTTAAGATAGGGGTTTCACCAATGTGTTTTTTGGTGAGAAACCTTCTATTTCAAGGTTCTGTGCGTTTTCAGACAAGTACAATATGTATTTATAGTGTTTCTGATGAAATCCCTCCTTTTAATGCATTTTCTCACAGAAAACGAGTCTCTCGCCATGGGAACATGGCTTTTTTGAAAAAGCATATTCTGGTCGAGAAATCGTGTTTTAAGCAATAAAAACGACTCCCGGCCTTATTTAGTTCACATTTGTACTTTTGGTAAGCTAGCCCGTATTCATAACGCACTAAACCTTTTTATCGCGTTAAACGCCTTTTCTCGACGAGAAAAGCACAATTTCATCAAAAACAAACAAAACAAGAAAAATGAATCTATTCAACAAGTCTGCAACACGTCCTTAAGAGTTACATGATTTCACCCAATGTCAATAAGTAATTTCTCCAGTTCTGATCATTTTTTAGGTTGTTGGTAGCTTGGTCAATGCCAAAACACAGTGAGATCTTTTTATGGCTTTAAACGCGTTTTCTCCTCGAGAGAAACATGATTTCACTAAAAACGTTATAGTTTAAACATGCCTGTTTGTACATGTGTGCAAACACTCAGAGCCTTAAGATAGGGGTTTCACCAATGTGTTTTTTGGTGAGAAACCTTCTATTTCAAGGTTCTGTGCGTTTTCAGACAAGTACAATATGTATTTATAGTGTTTCTGATGAAATCCCTCCTTTTAATGCATTTTCTCACAGAAAACGAGTCTCTCGCCATGGGAACATGGCTTTTTTGAAAAAGCATATTCTGGTCGAGAAATCGTGTTTTAAGCAATAAAAACGACTCCCGGCCTTATTTAGTTCACATTTGTACTTTTGGTAAGCTAGCCCGTATTCATAACGCACTAAACCTTTTTATCGCGTTAAACGCCTTTTCTCGACGAGAAAAGCACAATTTCATCAAAAACAAACAAAACAAGAAAAATGAATCTATTCAACAAGTCTGCAACACGTCCTTAAGAGTTACATGATTTCACCCAATGTCAATGTGTAATTTCTCCAGTTCTGATCATTTTTTAGGTTTGTTGGTAGCTTGGTCAATGCCAAAACACAGTGAGATCTTTTTATGGCTTTAAACGCGTTTTCTCCTCGAGAGAAACATGATTTCACTAAAAACGTTATAGTTTAACCATGCCTGTTTGTACATGTGTGCAAACACTCAGAGCCTTAAGATAGGGGTTTCACCAATGTGTTTTTTGGTGAGAAACCTTCTATTTCAAGGTTCTGTGCGTTTTCAGACAAGTACAATATGTATTTATAGTGTTTCTGATGAAATCCCTCCTTTTAATGCATTTTCTCACAGAAAACGAGTCTCTCGCCATGGGAACATGGCTTTTTTGAAAAAGCATATTCTGGTCGAGAAATCGTGTTTTAAGCAATAAAAACGACTCCCGGCCTTATTTAGTTCACATTTGTACTTTTGGTAAGCCAGCACGTATTCATAACGCACTAAACCTTTTTATCGCGTTAAACGCCTTTTCTCGACGAGAAAAGCACAATTTCATCAAAAACAAACAAAACAAGAAAAAAGAATCTATTCAACAAGTCTGCAACACGTCCTTAAGAGTTACATGATTTCACCCAATGTCAATGTGTAATTTCTCCAGTTCTGATCATTTTTTAGGTTTGTTGGTAGCTTGGTCAATGCCAAAACACAGTGAGATCTTTTTATGGCTTTAAACGCGTTTTCTCCTCGAGAGAAACATGATTTCACTAAAAACGTTATAGTTTAAACATGCCTGTTTGTACATGTGTGCAAACACTCAGAGCCTTAAGATAGGGGTTTCACCAATGTGTTTTTTGGTGAGAAACCTTCTATTTCAAGGTTCTGTGCGTTTTCAGACAAGTACAATATGTATTTATAGTGTTTCTGATGAAATCCCTCCTTTTAATGCATTTTCTCACAGAAAACGAGTCTCTCGCCATGGGAACATGGCTTTTTTGAAAAAGCATATTCTGGTCGAGAAATCGTGTTTTAAGCAATAAAAACGACTCCCGGCCTTATTTAGTTCACATTTGTACTTTTGGTAAGCCAGCATGTATTCATAACGCACTAAACCTTTTTATCGCGTTAAACGCCTTTTCTCGACGAGAAAAGCACATTTTCATCAAAAACAAACAAAACAGGAAAAATGAATCTATTCAACAAGTCTGCAACACGTCCTTAAGAGTTACATGATTTCACCCAATGTCAATAAGTAATTTCTCCAGTTCTGATCATTTTTTAGGTTGTTGGTAGCTTGGTCAATGCCAAAACACAGTGAGATCTTTTTATGGCTTTAAACGCGTTTTCTCCTCGAGAGAAACATGATTTCACTAAAAACGTTATAGTTTAAACATGCCTGTTTGTACATGTGTGCAAACACTCAGAGCCTTAAGATAGGGGTTTCACCAATGTGTTTTTTGGTGAGAAACCTTCTATTTCAAGGTTCTGTGCGTTTTCAGACAAGTACAATATGTATTTATAGTGTTTCTGATGAAATCCCTCCTTTTAATGCATTTTCTCACAGAAAACGAGTCTCTCGCCATGGGAACATGGCTTTTTTGAAAAAGCATATTCTGGTCGAGAAATCGTGTTTTAAGCAATAAAAACGACTCCCGGCCTTATTTAGTTCACATTTGTACTTTTGGTAAGCTAGCCCGTATTCATAACGCACTAAACCTTTTTATCGCGTTAAACGCCTTTTCTCGACGAGAAAAGCACAATTTCATCAAAAACAAACAAAACAAGAAAAATGAATCTATTCAACAAGTCTGCAACACGTCCTTAAGAGTTACATGATTTCACCCAATGTCAATGTGTAATTTCTCCAGTTCTGATCATTTTTTAGGTTTGTTGGTAGCTTGGTCAATGCCAAAACACAGTGAGATCTTTTTATGGCTTTAAACGCGTTTTCTCCTCGAGAGAAACATGATTTCACTAAAAACGTTATAGTTTAACCATGCCTGTTTGTACATATGTGCAAACACTCAGAGCCTTAAGATAGGGGTTTCACCAATGTGTTTTTTGGTGAGAAACCTTCTATTTCAAGGTTCTGTGCGTTTTCAGACAAGTACAATATGTATTTATAGTGTTTCTGATGAAATCCCTCCTTTTAATGCATTTTCTCACAGAAAACGAGTCTCTCGCCATGGGAACATGGCTTTTTTGAAAAAGCATATTCTGGTCGAGAAATCGTGTTTTAAGCAATAAAAACGACTCCCGGCCTTATTTAGTTCACATTTGTACTTTTGGTAAGCTAGCCCGTATTCATAACGCACTAAACCTTTTTATTGCGTTAAACGCCTTTTCTCGACGAGAAAAGCACAATTTCATCAAAAACAAACAAAACAAGAAAAATGAATCTATTCAACAAGTCTGCAACACGTCCTTAAGAGTTACATGATTTCACCCAATGTCAATATGTAATTTCTCCAGTTCTGATCATTTTTTAGGTTGTTGGTAGCTTGGTCAATGCCAAAACACAGTGAGATCTTTTTATGGCTTTAAACGCGTTTTCTCCTCGAGAGAAACATGATTTCACTAAAAACGTTATAGTTTAAACATGCCTGTTTGTACATGTGTGCAAACACTCAGAGCCTTAAGATAGGGGTTTCACCAATGTGTTTTTTGGTGAGAAACCTTCTATTTCAAGGTTCTGTGCGTTTTCAGACAAGTACAATATGTATTTATAGTGTTTCTGATGAAATCCCTCCTTTTAATGCATTTTCTCAGAGAAAACGAGTCTCTCGCCATGGGAACATGGCTTTTTTGAAAAAGCATATTCTGGTCGAGAAATCGTGTTTTAAGCAATAAAAACGACTCCCGGCCTTATTTAGTTCACATTTGTACTTTTGGTAAGCTAGCCCGTATTCATAACGCACTAAACCTTTTTATCGCGTTAAACGCCTTTTCTCGACGAGAAAAGCACAATTTCATCAAAAACAAACAAAACAAGAAAAATGAATCTATTCAACAAGTCTGCAACACGTCCTTAAGAGTTACATGATTTCACCCAATGTCAATGTGTAATTTCTCCAGTTCTGATCATTTTTTAGGTTTGTTGGTAGCTTGGTCAATGCCAAAACACAGTGAGATCTTTTTATGGCTTTAAACGCGTTTTCTCCTCGAGAGAAACATGATTTCACTAAAAACGTTATAGTTTAAACATGCCTGTTTGTACATGTGTGCAAACACTCAGAGCCTTAAGATAGGGGTTTCACCAATGTGTTTTTTGGTGAGAAACCTTCTATTTCAAGGTTCTGTGCGTTTTCAGACAAGTACAATATGTATTTATAGTGTTTCTGATGAAATCCCTCCTTTTAATGCATTTTCTCACAGAAAACGAGTCTCTCGCCATGGGAACATGGCTTTTTTGAAAAAGCATATTCTGGTCGAGAAATCGTGTTTTAAGCAATAAAAACGACTCCCGGCCTTATTTAGTTCACATTTGTACTTTTGGTAAGCCAGCACGTATTCATAACGCACTAAACCTTTTTATCGCGTTAAACGCCTTTTCTCGACGAGAAAAGCACAATTTCATCAAAAACAAACAAAACAAGAAAAATGAATCTATTCAACAAGTCTGCAACAAGTCCTTAAGAGTTACATGATTTCACCCAATGTCAATGTGTAATTTCTCCAGTTCTGATCATTTTTTAGGTTTGTTGGTAGCTTGGTCAATGCCAAAACACAGTGAGATCTTTTTATGGCTTTAAACGCGTTTTCTCCTCGAGAGAAACATGATTTCACTAAAAACGTTATAGTTTAAACATGCCTGTTTGTACATGTGTGCAAACACTCAGAGCCTTAAGATAGGGGTTTCACCAATGTGTTTTTTGGTGAGAAACCTTCTATTTCAAGGTTCTGTGCGTTTTCAGACAAGTACAATATGTATTTATAGTGTTTCTGATGAAATCCCTCCTTTTAATGCATTTTCTCACAGAAAACGAGTCTCTCGCCATGGGAACATGGCTTTTTTGAAAAAGCATATTCTGGTCGAGAAATCGTGTTTTAAGCAATAAAAACGACTCCCGGCCTTATTTAGTTCACATTTGTACTTTTGGTAAGCCAGCACGTATTCATAACGCACTAAACCTTTTTATCGCGTTAAACGCCTTTTCTCGACGAGAAAAGCACAATTTCATCAAAAACAAACAAAACAAGAAAAATGAATCTATTCAACAAGTCTGCAACAAGTCCTTAAGAGTTACATGATTTCACCCAATGTCAATGTGTAATTTCTCCAGTTCTGATCATTTTTTAGGTTTGTTGGTAGCTTGGTCAATGCCAAAACACAGTGAGATCTTTTTATGGCTTTAAACGCGTTTTCTCCTCGAGAGAAACATGATTTCACTAAAAACGTTATAGTTTAAACATGCCTGTTTGTACATGTGTGCAAACACTCAGAGCCTTAAGATAGGGGTTTCACCAATGTGTTTTTCGGTGAGAAACCTTCTATTTCAAGGTTCTGTGCGTTTTCAGACAAGTACAATATGTATTTATAGTGTTTCTGATGAAATCCCTCCTTTTAATGCATTTTCTCACAGAAAACGAGTCTCTCGCCATGGGAACATGGCTTTTTTGAAAAAGCATATTCTGGTCGAGAAATCGTGTTTTAAGCAATAAAAACGACTCCCGGCCTTATTTAGTTCACATTTGTACTTTTGGTAAGCTAGCCCGTATTCATGACGCACTAAACCTTTTTATCGCGTTAAACGCCTTTTCTCGACGAGAAAAGCACAATTTCATCAAAAACAAACAAAACAAGAAAAATGAATCTATTCAACAAGTCTGCAACACGTCCTTAAGAGTTATATGATTTCACCCAATGTCAATGTGTAATTTCTCCAGTTCTGATCATTTTTTAGGTTTGTTGGTAGCTTGGTCAATGCCAAAACACAGTGAGATCTTTTTATGGCTTTAAACGCGTTTTCTCCTCGAGAGAAACATGATTTCACTAAAAACGTTATAATTTAACCATGCCTGTTTCTACATATGTGCAAACACTCAGAGCCTTAAGATAGGGGTTTCACCAATGTGTTTTTTGGTGAGAAACCTTCTATTTCAAGGTTCTGTGCGTTTTCAGACAAGTACAATATGTATTTATAGTGTTTCTCATGAAATCCCTCCTTTTAATGCATTTTCTCACAGAAAACGAGTCTCTCGCCATGGGAACATGGCTTTTTTGAAAAAGCATATTCTGGTCGACAAATCGTGTTTTAAGCAATAAAAACGACTCCCGGCCTTATTTAGTTCACATTTGTACTTTTGGTAAGCTAGCCCGTATTCATAACGCACTAAACCTTTTTATCGCGTTAAACGCCTTTTCTCGACGAGAAAAGCACAATTTCATCAAAAACAAACAAAACAAGAAAAATGAATGTATTCAACAAGTCTGCAACACGTCCTTAAGAGTTAAATGATTTCACCCAATGTCAATGTGTAATTTCTCCAGTTCTGATCATTTTTTAGGTTTGTTGGTAGCTTGGTCAATGCCAAAACACAGTGAGATCTTTTTATGGCTTTAAACGCGTTTTCTCCTCGAGAGAAACATGATTTCACTAAAAACGTTATAGTTTAACCATGCCTGTTTGTACATATGTGCAAACACTCAGAGCCTTAAGATAGGGGTTTCACCAATGTGTTTTTTGGTGAGAAACCTTCTATTTCAAGGTTCTGTGCGTTTTCAGACAAGTACAATATGTATTTATAGTGTTTCTGATGAAATCCCTCCTTTTAATGCATTTTCTCACAGAAAACGAGTCTCTCGCCATGGGAACATGGCTTTTTTGAAAAAGCATATTCTGGTCGAGAAATCGTGTTTTAAGCAATAAAAACGACTCCCGGCCTTATTTAGTTCACATTTGTACTTTTGGTAAGCTAGCCCGTATTCATAACGCACTAAACCTTTTTATCGCGTTAAACGCCTTTTCTCGACGAGAAAAGCACAATTTCATCAAAAACAAACAAAACAAGAAAAATGAATCTATTCAACAAGTCTGCAACACGTCCTTAAGAGTTACATGATTTCACCCAATGTCAATATGTAATTTCTCCAGTTCTGATCATTTTTTAGGTTGTTGGTAGCTTGGTCAATGCCAAAACACAGTGAGATCTTTTTATGGCTTTAAACGCGTTTTCTCCTCGAGAGAAACATGATTTCACTAAAAACGTTATAGTTTAAACATGCCTGTTTGTACATGTGTGCAAACACTCAGAGCCTTAAGATAGGGGTTTCACCAATGTGTTTTTTGGTGAGAAACCTTCTATTTCAAGGTTCTGTGCATTTTCAGACAAGTACAATATGTATTTATAGTGTTTCTGATGAAATCCCTCCTTTTAATGCATTTTCTCACAGAAAACGAGTCTCTCGCCATGGGAACATGGCTTTTTTGAAAAAGCATATTCTGGTCGAGAAATCGTGTTTTAAGCAATAAAAACGACTCCCGGCCTTATTTAGTTCACATTTGTACTTTTGGTAAGCTAGCCCGTATTCATAACGCACTAAACCTTTTTATCGCGTTAAACGCCTTTTCTCGACGAGAAAAGCACAATTTCATCAAAAACAAACAAAACAAGAAAAATGAATCTATTCAACAAGTCTGCAACACGTCCTTAAGAGTTACATGATTTCACCCAATGTCAATGTGTAATTTCTCCAGTTCTGATCATTTTTTAGGTTTGTTGGTAGCTTGGTCAATGCCAAAACACAGTGAGATCTTTTTATGGCTTTAAACGCGTTTTCTCCTCGAGAGAAACATGATTTCACTAAAAACGTTATAATTTAACCATGCCTGTTTCTACATATGTGCAAACACTCAGAGCCTTAAGATAGGGGTTTCACCAATGTGTTTTTTGGTGAGAAACCTTCTATTTCAAGGTTCTGTGCGTTTTCAGACAAGTACAATATGTATTTATAGTGTTTCTGATGAAATCCCTCCTTTTAATGCATTTTCTCACAGAAAACGAGTCTCTCGCCATGGGAACATGGCTTTTTTGAAAAAGCATATTCTGGTCGAGAAATCGTGTTTTAAGCAATAAAAACGACTCCCGGCCTTATTTAGTTCACATTTGTACTTTTGGTAAGCTAGCCCGTATTCATAACGCACTAAACCTTTTTATCGCGTTAAACGCCTTTTCTCGACGAGAAAAGCACAATTTCATCAAAAACAAACAAAACAAGAAAAATGAATCTATTCAACAAGTCTGCAACACGTCCTTAAGAGTTACATGATTTCACCCAATGTCAATGTGTAATTTCTCCAGTTCTGATCATTTTTTAGGTTTGTTGGTAGCTTGGTCAATGCCAAAACACAGTGAGATCTTTTTATGGCTTTAAACGCGTTTTCTCCTCGAGAGAAACATGATTTCACTAAAAACGTTATAGTTTAAACATGCCTGTTTGTACATGTGTGCAAACACTCAGAGCCTTAAGATAGGGGTTTCACCAATGTGTTTTTTGGTGAGAAACCTTCTATTTCAAGGTTCTGTGCGTTTTCAGACAAGTACAATATGTATTTATAGTGTTTCTGATGAAATCCCTCCTTTTAATGCATTTTCTCACAGAAAACGAGTCTCTCGCCATGGGAACATGGCTTTTTTGAAAAAGCATATTCTGGTCGAGAAATCGTGTTTTAAGCAATAAAAACGACTCCCGGCCTTATTTAGTTCACATTTGTACTTTTGGTAAGCCAGCACGTATTCATAACGCACTAAACCTTTTTATCGCGTTAAACGCCTTTTCTCGACGAGAAAAGCACAATTTCATCAAAAACAAACAAAACAAGAAAAATGAATCTATTCAACAAGTCTGCAACAAGTCCTTAAGAGTTACATGATTTCACCCAATGTCAATGTGTAATTTCTCCAGTTCTGATCATTTTTTAGGTTTGTTGGTAGCTTGGTCAATGCCAAAACACAGTGAGATCTTTTTATGGCTTTAAACGCGTTTTCTCCTCGAGAGAAACATGATTTCACTAAAAACGTTATAGTTTAAACATGCCTGTTTGTACATGTGTGCAAACACTCAGAGCCTTAAGATAGGGGTTTCACCAATGTGTTTTTTGGTGAGAAACCTTCTATTTCAAGGTTCTGTGCGTTTTCAGACAAGTACAATATGTATTTATAGTGTTTCTGATGAAATCCCTCCTTTTAATGCATTTTCTCACAGAAAACGAGTCTCTCGCCATGGGAACATGGCTTTTTTGAAAAAGCATATTCTGGTCGAGAAATCGTGTTTTAAGCAATAAAAACGACTCCCGGCCTTATTTAGTTCACATTTGTACTTTTGGTAAGCCAGCACGTATTCATAACGCACTAAACCTTTTTATCGCGTTAAACGCCTTTTCTCGACGAGAAAAGCACAATTTCATCAAAAACAAACAAAACAAGAAAAATGAATCTATTCAACAAGTCTGCAACAAGTCCTTAAGAGTTACATGATTTCACCCAATGTCAATGTGTAATTTCTCCAGTTCTGATCATTTTTTAGGTTTGTTGGTAGCTTGGTCAATGCCAAAACACAGTGAGATCTTTTTATGGCTTTAAACGCGTTTTCTCCTCGAGAGAAACATGATTTCACTAAAAACGTTATAGTTTAAACATGCCTGTTTGTACATGTGTGCAAACACTCAGAGCCTTAAGATAGGGGTTTCACCAATGTGTTTTTTGGTGAGAAACCTTCTATTTCAAGGTTCTGTGCGTTTTCAGACAAGTACAATATGTATTTATAGTGTTTCTGATGAAATCCCTCCTTTTAATGCATTTTCTCACAGAAAACGAGTCTCTCGCCATGGGAACATGGCTTTTTTGAAAAAGCATATTCTGGTCGAGAAATCGTGTTTTAAGCAATAAAAACGACTCCCGGCCTTATTTAGTTCACATTTGTACTTTTGGTAAGCTAGCCCGTATTCATAACGCACTAAACCTTTTTATCGCGTTAAACGCCTTTTCTCGACGAGAAAAGCACAATTTCATCAAAAACAAACAAAACAAGAAAAATGAATCTATTCAACAAGTCTGCAACACGTCCTTAAGAGTTACATGATTTCACCCAATGTCAATGTGTAATTTCTCCAGTTCTGATCATTTTTTAGGTTTGTTGGTAGCTTGGTCAATGCCAAAACACAGTGAGATCTTTTTATGGCTTTAAACGCGTTTTCTCCTCGAGAGAAACATGATTTCACTAAAAACGTTATAATTTAACCATGCCTGTTTCTACATATGTGCAAACACTCAGAGCCTTAAGATAGGGGTTTCACCAATGTGTTTTTTGGTGAGAAACCTTCTATTTCAAGGTTCTGTGCGTTTTCAGACAAGTACAATATGTATTTATAGTGTTTCTGATGAAATCCCTCCTTTTAATGCATTTTCTCACAGAAAACGAGTCTCTCGCCATGGGAACATGGCTTTTTTGAAAAAGCATATTCTGGTCGAGAAATCGTGTTTTAAGCAATAAAAACGACTCCCGGCCTTATTTAGTTCACATTTGTACTTTTGGTAAGCTAGCCCGTATTCATAACGCACTAAACCTTTTTATCGCGTTAAACGCCTTTTCTCGACGAGAAAAGCACAATTTCATCAAAAACAAACAAAACAAGAAAAATGAATCTATTCAACAAGTCTGCAACACGTCCTTAAGAGTTACATGATTTCACCCAATGTCAATGTGTAATTTCTCCAGTTCTGATCATTTTTTAGGTTTGTTGGTAGCTTGGTCAATGCCAAAACACAGTGAGATCTTTTTATGGCTTTAAACGCGTTTTCTCCTCGAGAGAAACATGATTTCACTAAAAACGTTATAGTTTAAACATGCCTGTTTGTACATGTGTGCAAACACTCAGAGCCTTAAGATAGGGGTTTCACCAATGTGTTTTTTGGTGAGAAACCTTCTATTTCAAGGTTCTGTGCGTTTTCAGACAAGTACAATATGTATTTATAGTGTTTCTGATGAAATCCCTCCTTTTAATGCATTTTCTCACAGAAAACGAGTCTCTCGCCATGGGAACATGGCTTTTTTGAAAAAGCATATTCTGGTCGAGAAATCGTGTTTTAAGCAATAAAAACGACTCCCGGCCTTATTTAGTTCACATTTGTACTTTTGGTAAGCCAGCACGTATTCATAACGCACTAAACCTTTTTATCGCGTTAAACGCCTTTTCTCGACGAGAAAAGCACAATTTCATCAAAAACAAACAAAACAAGAAAAATGAATCTATTCAACAAGTCTGCAACACGTCCTTAAGAGTTACATGATTTCACCCAATGTCAATGTGTAATTTCTCCAGTTCTGATCATTTTTTAGGTTTGTTGGTAGCTTGGTCAATGCCAAAACACAGTGAGATCTTTTTATGGCTTTAAACGCGTTTTCTCCTCGAGAGAAACATGATTTCACTAAAAACGTTATAGTTTAAACATGCCTGTTTGTACATGTGTGCAAACACTCAGAGCCTTAAGATAGGGGTTTCACCAATGTGTTTTTTGGTGAGAAACCTTCTATTTCAAGGTTCTGTGCGTTTTCAGACAAGTACAATATGTTTTTATAGTGTTTCTGATGAAATCCCTCCTTTTAATGCATTTTCTCACAGAAAACGAGTCTCTCGCCATGGGAACATGGCTTTTTTGAAAAAGCATATTCTGGTCGAGAAATCGTGTTTTAAGCAATAAAAACGACTCCCGGCCTTATTTAGTTCACATTTGTACTTTTGGTAAGCCAGCACGTATTCATAACGCACTAAACCTTTTTATCGCGTTAAACGCCTTTTCTCGACGAGAAAAGCACAATTTCATCAAAAACAAACAAAACAAGAAAAATGAATCTATTCAACAAGTCTGCAACACGTCCTTAAGAGTTACATGATTTCACCCAATGTCAATGTGTAATTTCTCCAGTTCTGATCATTTTTTAGGTTTGTTGGTAGCTTGGTCAATGCCAAAACACAGTGAGATCTTTTTATGGCTTTAAACGCGTTTTCTCCTCGAGAGAAACATGATTTCACTAAAAACGTTATAGTTTAACCATGCCTGTTTGTACATGTGTGCAAACACTCAGAGCCTTAAGATAGGGGTTTCACCAATGTGTTTTTTGGTGAGAAACCTTCTATTTCAAGGTTCTGTGCGTTTTCAGACAAGTACAATATGTATTTATAGTGTTTCTCATGAAATCCCTCCTTTTAATGCATTTTCTCACAGAAAACGAGTCTCTCGCCATGGGAACATGGCTTTTTTGAAAAAGCATATTCTGGTCGAGAAATCGTGTTTTAAGCAATAAAAACGACTCCCGGCCTTATTTAGTTCACATTTGTACTTTTGGTAAGCTAGCCCGTATTCATAACGCACTAAACCTTTTTATCGCGTTAAACGCCTTTTCTCGACGAGAAAAGCACAATTTCATCAAAAACAAACAAAACAAGAAAAATGAATCTATTCAACAAGTCTGCAACACGTCCTTAAGAGTTACATGATTTCACCCAATGTCAATGTGTAATTTCTCCAGTTCTGATCATTTTTTAGGTTTGTTGGTAGCTTGGTCAATGCCAAAACACAGTGAGATCTTTTTATGGCTTTAAACGCGTTTTCTCCTCGAGAGAAACATGATTTCACTAAAAACGTTATAGTTTAAACATGCCTGTTTGTACATGTGTGCAAACACTCAGAGCCTTAAGATAGGGGTTTCACCAATGTGTTTTTTGGTGAGAAACCTTCTATTTCAAGGTTCTGTGCGTTTTCAGACAAGTACAATATGTATTTATAGTGTTTCTGATGAAATCCCTCCTTTTAATGCATTTTCTCACAGAAAACGAGTCTCTCGCCATGGGAACATGGCTTTTTTGAAAAAGCATATTCTGGTCGAGAAATCGTGTTTTAAGCAATAAAAACGACTCCCGGCCTTATTTAGTTCACATTTGTACTTTTGGTAAGCTAGCCCGTATTCATAACGCACTAAACCTTTTTATCGCGTTAAACGCCTTTTCTCGACGAGAAAAGCACAATTTCATCAAAAACAAACAAAACAAGAAAAATGAATCTATTCAACAAGTCTGCAACACGTCCTTAAGAGTTACATGATTTCACCCAATGTCAATGTGTAATTTCTCCAGTTCTGATCATTTTTTAGGTTTGTTGGTAGCTTGGTCAATGCCAAAACACAGTGAGATCTTTTTATGGCTTTAAACGCGTTTTCTCCTCGAGAGAAACATGATTTCACTAAAAACGTTATAGTTTAACCATGCCTGTTTGTACATGTGTGCAAACACTCAGAGCCTTAAGATAGGGGTTTCACCAATGTGTTTTTTGGTGAGAAACCTTCTATTTCAAGGTTCTGTGCGTTTTCAGACAAGTACAATATGTATTTATAGTGTTTCTGATGAAATCCCTCCTTTTAATGCATTTTCTCACAGAAAACGAGTCTCTCGCCATGGGAACATGGCTTTTTTGAAAAAGCATATTCTGGTCGAGAAATCGTGTTTTAAGCAATAAAAACGACTCCCGGCCTTATTTAGTTCACATTTGTACTTTTGGTAAGCCAGCACGTATTCATAACGCACTAAACCTTTTTATCGCGTTAAACGCCTTTTCTCGACGAGAAAAGCACAATTTCATCAAAAACAAACAAAACAAGAAAAATGAATCTATTCAACAAGTCTGCAACACGTCCTTAAGAGTTACATGATTTCACCCAATGTCAATGTGTAATTTCTCCAGTTCTGATCATTTTTTAGGTTTGTTGGTAGCTTGGTCAATGCCAAAACACAGTGAGATCTTTTTATGGCTTTAAACGCGTTTTCTCCTCGAGAGAAACATAATTTCACTAAAAACGTTATAGTTTAACCATGCCTGTTTGTACATGTGTGCAAACACTCAGAGCCTTAAGATAGGGGTTTCACCAATGTGTTTTTTGGTGAGAAACCTTCTATTTCAAGGTTCTGTGCGTTTTCAGACAAGTACAATATGTATTTATAGTGTTTCTCATGAAATCCCTCCTTTTAATGCATTTTCTCACAGAAAACGAGTCTCTCGCCATGGGAACATGGCTTTTTTGAAAAAGCATATTCTGGTCGAGAAATCGTGTTTTGAGCAATAAAAACGACTCCCGGCCTTATTTAGTTCACATTTGTACTTTTGGTAAGCTAGCCCGTATTCATAACGCACTAAACCTTTTTATCGCGTTAAACGCCTTTTCTCGACGAGAAAAGCACAATTTCATCAAAAACAAACAAAACAAGAAAAATGAATCTATTCAACAAGTCTGCAACACGTCCTTAAGAGTTACATGATTTCACCCAATGTCAATGTGTAATTTCTCCAGTTCTGATCATTTTTTAGGTTTGTTGGTAGCTTGGTCAATGCCAAAACACAGTGAGATCTTTTTATGGCTTTAAACGCGTTTTCTCCTCGAGAGAAACATGATTTCACTAAAAACGTTATAGTTTAAACATGCCTGTTTGTACATGTGTGCAAACACTCAGAGCCTTAAGATAGGGGTTTCACCAATGTGTTTTTTGGTGAGAAACCTTCTATTTCAAGGTTCTGTGCGTTTTCAGACAAGTACAATATGTATTTATAGTGTTTCTGATGAAATCCCTCCTTTTAATGCATTTTCTCACAGAAAACGAGTCTCTCGCCATGGGAACATGGCTTTTTTGAAAAAGCATATTCTGGTCGAGAAATCGTGTTTTAAGCAATAAAAACGACTCCCGGCCTTATTTAGTTCACATTTGTACTTTTGGTAAGCTAGCCCGTATTCATAACGCACTAAACCTTTTTATCGCGTTAAACGCCTTTTCTCGACGAGAAAAGCACAATTTCATCAAAAACAAACAAAACAAGAAAAATGAATCTATTCAACAAGTCTGCAACACGTCCTTAAGAGTTACATGATTTCACCCAATGTCAATGTGTAATTTCTCCAGTTCTGATCATTTTTTAGGTTTGTTGGTAGCTTGGTCAATGCCAAAACATAGTGAGATCTTTTTATGGCTTTAAACGCGTTTTCTCCTCGAGAGAAACATGATTTCACTAAAAACGTTATAGTTTAAACATGCCTGTTTGTACATGTGTGCAAACACTCAGAGCCTTAAGATAGGGGTTTCACCAATGTGTTTTTTGGTGAGAAACCTTCTATTTCAAGGTTCTGTGCGTTTTCAGACAAGTACAATATGTATTTATAGTGTTTCTGATGAAATCCCTCCTTTTAATGCATTTTCTCACAGAAAACGAGTCTCTCGCCATGGGAACATGGCTTTTTTGAAAAAGCATATTCTGGTCGAGAAATCGTGTTTTAAGCAATAAAAACGACTCCCGGCCTTATTTAGTTCACATTTGTACTTTTGGTAAGCTAGCCCGTATTCATAACGCACTAAACCTTTTTATCGCGTTAAACGCCTTTTCTCGACGAGAAAAGCACAATTTCATCAAAAACAAACAAAACAAGAAAAATGAATCTATTCAACAAGTCTGCAACACGTCCTTAAGAGTTACATGATTTCACCCAATGTCAATAAGTAATTTCTCCAGTTCTGATCATTTTTTAGGTTGTTGGTAGCTTGGTCAATGCCAAAACACAGTGAGATCTTTTTATGGCTTTAAACGCGTTTTCTCCTCGAGAGAAACATGATTTCACTAAAAACGTTATAGTTTAAACATGCCTGTTTGTACATGTGTGCAAACACTCAGAGCCTTAAGATAGGGGTTTCACCAATGTGTTTTTTGGTGAGAAACCTTCTATTTCAAGGTTCTGTGCGTTTTCAGACAAGTACAATATGTATTTATAGTGTTTCTGATGAAATCCCTCCTTTTAATGCATTTTCTCACAGAAAACGAGTCTCTCGCCATGGGAACATGGCTTTTTTGAAAAAGCATATTCTGGTCGAGAAATCGTGTTTTAAGCAATAAAAACGACTCCCGGCCTTATTTAGTTCACATTTGTACTTTTGGTAAGCTAGCCCGTATTCATAACGCACTAAACCTTTTTATCGCGTTAAACGCCTTTTCTCGACGAGAAAAGCACAATTTCATCAAAAACAAACAAAACAAGAAAAATGAATCTATTCAACAAGTCTGCAACACGTCCTTAAGAGTTACATGATTTCACCCAATGTCAATGTGTAATTTCTCCAGTTCTGATCATTTTTTAGGTTTGTTGGTAGCTTGGTCAATGCCAAAACACAGTGAGATCTTTTTATGGCTTTAAACGCGTTTTCTCCTCGAGAGAAACATGATTTCACTAAAAACGTTATAGTTTAACCATGCCTGTTTGTACATATGTGCAAACACTCAGAGCCTTAAGATAGGGGTTTCACCAATGTGTTCTTTGGTGAGAAACCTTCTATTTCAAGGTTCTGTGCGTTTTCAGACAAGTACAATATGTATTTATAGTGTTTCTGATGAAATCCCTCCTTTTAATGCATTTTCTCACAGAAAACGAGTCTCTCGCCATGGGAACATGGCTTTTTTGAAAAAGCATATTCTGGTCGAGAAATCGTGTTTTAAGCAATAAAAACGACTCCCGGCCTTATTTAGTTCACATTTGTACTTTTGGTAAGCTAGCCCGTATTCATAACGCACTAAACCTTTTTATCGCGTTAAACGCCTTTTCTCGACGAGAAAAGCACAATTTCATCAAAAACAAACAAAACAAGAAAAATGAATCTATTCAACAAGTCTGCAACACGTCCTTAAGAGTTACATGATTTCACCGAATGTCAATATGTAATTTCTCCAGTTCTGATCATTTTTTAGGTTGTTGGTAGCTTGGTCAATGCCAAAACACAGTGAGATCTTTTTATGGCTTTAAACGCGTTTTCTCCTCGAGAGAAACATGATTTCACTAAAAACGTTATAGTTTAAACATGCCTGTTTGTACATGTGTGCAAACACTCAGAGCCTTAAGATAGGGGTTTCACCAATGTGTTTTTTGGTGAGAAACCTTCTATTTCAAGGTTCTGTGCGTTTTCAGACAAGTACAATATGTATTTATAGTGTTTCTGATGAAATCCCTCCTTTTAATGCATTTTCTCACAGAAAACGAGTCTCTCGCCATGGGAACATGGCTTTTTTGAAAAAGCATATTCTGGTCGAGAAATCGTGTTTTAAGCAATAAAAACGACTCCCGGCCTTATTTAGTTCACATTTGTACTTTTGGTAAGCTAGCCCGTATTCATAACGCACTAAACCTTTTTATCGCGTTAAACGCCTTTTCTCGACGAGAAAAGCACAATTTCATCAAAAACAAACAAAACAAGAAAAATGAATCTATTCAACAAGTCTGCAACACGTCCTTAAGAGTTACATGATTTCACCCAATGTCAATAAGTAATTTCTCCAGTTCTGATCATTTTTTAGGTTGTTGGTAGCTTGGTCAATGCCAAAACACAGTGAGATCTTTTTATGGCTTTAAACGCGTTTTCTCCTCGAGAGAAACATGATTTCACTAAAAACGTTATAGTTTAAACATGCCTGTTTGTACATGTGTGCAAACACTCAGAGCCTTAAGATAGGGGTTTCACCAATGTGTTTTTTGGTGAGAAACCTTCTATTTCAAGGTTCTGTGCGTTTTCAGACAAGTACAATATGTATTTATAGTGTTTCTGATGAAATCCCTCCTTTTAATGCATTTTCTCACAGAAAACGAGTCTCTCGCCATGGGAACATGGCTTTTTTGAAAAAGCATATTCTGGTCGAGAAATCGTGTTTTAAGCAATAAAAACGACTCCCGGCCTTATTTAGTTCACATTTGTACTTTTGGTAAGCTAGCCCGTATTCATAACGCACTAAACCTTTTTATCGCGTTAAACGCCTTTTCTCGACGAGAAAAGCACAATTTCATCAAAAACAAACAAAACAAGAAAAATGAATCTATTCAACAAGTCTGCAACACGTCCTTAAGAGTTACATGATTTCACCCAATGTCAATGTGTAATTTCTCCAGTTCTGATCATTTTTTAGGTTTGTTGGTAGCTTGGTCAATGCCAAAACACAGTGAGATCTTTTTATGGCTTTAAACGCGTTTTCTCCTCGAGAGAAACATGATTTCACTAAAAACGTTATAGTTTAACCATGCCTGTTTGTACATATGTGCAAACACTCAGAGCCTTAAGATAGGGGTTTCACCAATGTGTTTTTTGGTGAGAAACCTTCTATTTCAAGGTTCTGTGCGTTTTCAGACAAGTACAATATGTATTTATAGTGTTTCTGATGAAATCCCTCCTTTTAATGCATTTTCTCACAGAAAACGAGTCTCTCGCCATGGGAACATGGCTTTTTTGAAAAAGCATATTCTGGTCGAGAAATCGTGTTTTAAGCAATAAAAACGACTCCCGGCCTTATTTAGTTCACATTTGTACTTTTGGTAAGCTAGCCCGTATTCATAACGCACTAAACCTTTTTATCGCGTTAAACGCCTTTTCTCGACGAGAAAAGCACAATTTCATCAAAAACAAACAAAACAAGAAAAATGAATCTATTCAACAAGTCTGCAACACGTCCTTAAGAGTTACATGATTTCACCGAATGTCAATATGTAATTTCTCCAGTTCTGATCATTTTTTAGGTTGTTGGTAGCTTGGTCAATGCCAAAACACAGTGAGATCTTTTTATGGCTTTAAACGCGTTTTCTCCTCGAGAGAAACATGATTTCACTAAAAACGTTATAGTTTAAACATGCCTGTTTGTACATGTGTGCAAACACTCAGAGCCTTAAGATAGGGGTTTCACCAATGTGTTTTTTGGTGAGAAACCTTCTATTTCAAGGTTCTGTGCGTTTTCAGACAAGTACAATATGTATTTATAGTGTTTCTGATGAAATCCCTCCTTTTAATGCATTTTCTCATAGAAAACGAGTCTCTCGCCATGGGAACATGAATTTTTTGAAAAAGCATATTCTGGTCGAGAAATCGTGTTTTAAGCAATAAAAACGACTCCCGGCCTTATTTAGTTCACATTTGTACTTTTGGTAAGCTAGCCCGTATTCATAACGCACTAAACCTTTTTATCGCGTTAAACGCCTTTTCTCGACGAGAAAAGCACAATTTCATCAAAAACAAACAAAACAAGAAAAATGAATCTATTTAACAAGTCTGCAACACGTCCTTAAGAGTTACATGATTTCACCCAATGTCAATGTGTAATTTCTCCAGTTCTGATCATTTTTTAGGTTTGTTGGTAGCTTGGTCAATGCCAAAACATAGTGAGATCTTTTTATGGCTTTAAACGCGTTTTCTCCTCGAGAGAAACATGATTTCACTAAAAACGTTATAGTTTAAACATGCCTGTTTGTACATGTGTGCAAACACTCAGAGCCTTAAGATAGGGGTTTCACCAATGTGTTTTTTGGTGAGAAACCTTCTATTTCAAGGTTCTGTGCGTTTTCAGACAAGTACAATATGTATTTATAGTGTTTCTGATGAAATCCCTCCTTTTAATGCATTTTCTCACAGAAAACGAGTCTCTCGCCATGGGAACATGGCTTTTTTGAAAAAGCATATTCTGGTCGAGAAATCGTGTTTTAAGCAATAAAAACGACTCCCGGCCTTATTTAGTTCACATTTGTACTTTTGGTAAGCTAGCCCGTATTCATAACGCACTAAACCTTTTTATCGCGTTAAACGCCTTTTCTCGACGAGAAAAGCACAATTTCATCAAAAACAAACAAAACAAGAAAAATGAATCTATTCAACAAGTCTGCAACACGTCCTTAAGAGTTACATGATTTCACCCAATGTCAATAAGTAATTTCTCCAGTTCTGATCATTTTTTAGGTTGTTGGTAGCTTGGTCAATGCCAAAACACAGTGAGATCTTTTTATGGCTTTAAACGCGTTTTCTCCTCGAGAGAAACATGATTTCACTAAAAACGTTATAGTTTAAACATGCCTGTTTGTACATGTGTGCAAACACTCAGAGCCTTAAGATAGGGGTTTCACCAATGTGTTTTTTGGTGAGAAACCTTCTATTTCAAGGTTCTGTGCGTTTTCAGACAAGTACAATATGTATTTATAGTGTTTCTGATGAAATCCCTCCTTTTAATGCATTTTCTCACAGAAAACGAGTCTCTCGCCATGGGAACATGGCTTTTTTGAAAAAGCATATTCTGGTCGAGAAATCGTGTTTTAAGCAATAAAAACGACTCCCGGCCTTATTTAGTTCACATTTGTACTTTTGGTAAGCTAGCCCGTATTCATAACGCACTAAACCTTTTTATCGCGTTAAACGCCTTTTCTCGACGAGAAAAGCACAATTTCATCAAAAACAAACAAAACAAGAAAAATGAATCTATTCAACAAGTCTGCAACACGTCCTTAAGAGTTACATGATTTCACCCAATGTCAATGTGTAATTTCTCCAGTTCTGATCATTTTTTAGGTTTGTTGGTAGCTTGGTCAATGCCAAAACACAGTGAGATCTTTTTATGGCTTTAAACGCGTTTTCTCCTCGAGAGAAACATGATTTCACTAAAAACGTTATAGTTTAAACATGCCTGTTTGTACATGTGTGCAAACACTCAGAGCCTTAAGATAGGGGTTTCACCAATGTGTTTTTTGGTGAGAAACCTTCTATTTCAAGGTTCTGTGCGTTTTCCGACAAGTACAATATGTATTTATAGTGTTTCTGATGAAATCCCTCCTTTTAATGCATTTTCTCACAGAAAACGAGTCTCTCGCCATGGGAACATGGCTTTTTTGAAAAAGCATATTCTGGTCGAGAAATCGTGTTTTAAGCAATAAAAACGACTCCCGGCCTTATTTAGTTCACATTTGTACTTTTGGTAAGCTAGCCCGTATTCATAACGCACTAAACCTTTTTATCGCGTTAAACGCCTTTTCTCGACGAGAAAAGCACAATTTCATCAAAAACAAACAAAACAAGAAAAATGAATCTATTCAACAAGTCTGCAACACGTCCTTAAGAGTTACATGATTTCACCCAATGTCAATAAGTAATTTCTCCAGTTCTGATCATTTTTTAGGTTGTTGGTAGCTTGGTCAATGCCAAAACACAGTGAGATCTTTTTATGGCTTTAAACGCGTTTTCTCCTCGAGAGAAACATGATTTCACTAAAAACGTTATAGTTTAAACATGCCTGTTTGTACATGTGTGCAAACACTCAGAGCCTTAAGATAGGGGTTTCACCAATGTGTTTTTTGGTGAGAAACCTTCTATTTCAAGGTTCTGTGCGTTTTCAGACAAGTACAATATGTATTTATAGTGTTTCTGATGAAATCCCTCCTTTTAATGCATTTTCTCACAGAAAACGAGTCTCTCGCCATGGGAACATGGCTTTTTTGAAAAAGCATATTCTGGTCGAGAAATCGTGTTTTAAGCAATAAAAACGACTCCCGGCCTTATTTAGTTCACATTTGTACTTTTGGTAAGCTAGCCCGTATTCATAACGCACTAAACCTTTTTATCGCGTTAAACGTCTTTTCTCGACGAGAAAAGCACAATTTCATCAAAAACAAACAAAACAAGAAAAATGAATCTATTCAACAAGTCTGCAACACGTCCTTAAGAGTTACATGATTTCACCCAATGTCAATGTGTAATTTCTCCAGTTCTGATCATTTTTTAGGTTTGTTGGTAGCTTGGTCAATGCCAAAACACAGTGAGATCTTTTTATGGCTTTAAACGCGTTTTCTCCTCGAGAGAAACATGATTTCACTAAAAACGTTATAGTTTAACCATGCCTGTTTGTACATATGTGCAAACACTCAGAGCCTTAAGATAGGGGTTTCACCAATGTGTTCTTTGGTGAGAAACCTTCTATTTCAAGGTTCTGTGCGTTTTCAGACAAGTACAATATGTATTTATAGTGTTTCTGATGAAATCCCTCCTTTTAATGCATTTTCTCACAGAAAACGAGTCTCTCGCCATGGGAACATGGCTTTTTTGAAAAAGCATATTCTGGTCGAGAAATCGTGTTTTAAGCAATAAAAACGACTCCCGGCCTTATTTAGTTCACATTTGTACTTTTGGTAAGCTAGCCCGTATTCATAACGCACTAAACCTTTTTATCGCGTTAAACGCCTTTTCTCGACGAGAAAAGCACAATTTCATCAAAAACAAACAAAACAAGAAAAATGAATCTATTCAACAAGTCTGCAACACGTCCTTAAGAGTTACATGATTTCACCGAATGTCAATATGTAATTTCTCCAGTTCTGATCATTTTTTAGGTTGTTGGTAGCTTGGTCAATGCCAAAACACAGTGAGATCTTTTTATGGCTTTAAACGCGTTTTCTCCTCGAGAGAAACATGATTTCACTAAAAACGTTATAGTTTAAACATGCCTGTTTGTACATGTGTGCAAACACTCAGAGCCTTAAGATAGGGGTTTCACCAATGTGTTTTTTGGTGAGAAACCTTCTATTTCAAGGTTCTGTGCGTTTTCAGACAAGTACAATATGTATTTATAGTGTTTCTGATGAAATCCCTCCTTTTAATGCATTTTCTCACAGAAAACGAGTCTCTCGCCATGGGAACATGGCTTTTTTGAAAAAGCATATTCTGGTCGAGAAATCGTGTTTTAAGCAATAAAAACGACTCCCGGCCTTATTTAGTTCACATTTGTACTTTTGGTAAGCTAGCCCGTATTCATAACGCACTAAACCTTTTTATCGCGTTAAACGCCTTTTCTCGACGAGAAAAGCACAATTTCATCAAAAACAAACAAAACAAGAAAAATGAATCTATTCAACAAGTCTGCAACACGTCCTTAAGAGTTACATGATTTCACCCAATGTCAATAAGTAATTTCTCCAGTTCTGATCATTTTTTAGGTTGTTGGTAGCTTGGTCAATGCCAAAACACAGTGAGATCTTTTTATGGCTTTAAACGCGTTTTCTCCTCGAGAGAAACATGATTTCACTAAAAACGTTATAGTTTAAACATGCCTGTTTGTACATGTGTGCAAACACTCAGAGCCTTAAGATAGGGGTTTCACCAATGTGTTTTTTGGTGAGAAACCTTCTATTTCAAGGTTCTGTGCGTTTTCAGACAAGTACAATATGTATTTATAGTGTTTCTGATGAAATCCCTCCTTTTAATGCATTTTCTCACAGAAAACGAGTCTCTCGCCATGGGAACATGGCTTTTTTGAAAAAGCATATTCTGGTCGAGAAATCGTGTTTTAAGCAATAAAAACGACTCCCGGCCTTATTTAGTTCACATTTGTACTTTTGGTAAGCTAGCCCGTATTCATAACGCACTAAACCTTTTTATCGCGTTAAACGCCTTTTCTCGACGAGAAAAGCACAATTTCATCAAAAACAAACAAAACAAGAAAAATGAATCTATTCAACAAGTCTGCAACACGTCCTTAAGAGTTACATGATTTCACCCAATGTCAATGTGTAATTTCTCCAGTTCTGATCATTTTTTAGGTTTGTTGGTAGCTTGGTCAATGCCAAAACACAGTGAGATCTTTTTATGGCTTTAAACGCGTTTTCTCCTCGAGAGAAACATGATTTCACTAAAAACGTTATAGTTTAACCATGCCTGTTTGTACATATGTGCAAACACTCAGAGCCTTAAGATAGGGGTTTCACCAATGTGTTTTTTGGTGAGAAACCTTCTATTTCAAGGTTCTGTGCGTTTTCAGACAAGTACAATATGTATTTATAGTGTTTCTGATGAAATCCCTCCTTTTAATGCATTTTCTCACAGAAAACGAGTCTCTCGCCATGGGAACATGGCTTTTTTGAAAAAGCATATTCTGGTCGAGAAATCGTGTTTTAAGCAATAAAAACGACTCCCGGCCTTATTTAGTTCACATTTGTACTTTTGGTAAGCTAGCCCGTATTCATAACGCACTAAACCTTTTTATCGCGTTAAACGCCTTTTCTCGACGAGAAAAGCACAATTTCATCAAAAACAAACAAAACAAGAAAAATGAATCTATTCAACAAGTCTGCAACACGTCCTTAAGAGTTACATGATTTCACCGAATGTCAATATGTAATTTCTCCAGTTCTGATCATTTTTTAGGTTGTTGGTAGCTTGGTCAATGCCAAAACACAGTGAGATCTTTTTATGGCTTTAAACGCGTTTTCTCCTCGAGAGAAACATGATTTCACTAAAAACGTTATAGTTTAAACATGCCTGTTTGTACATGTGTGCAAACACTCAGAGCCTTAAGATAGGGGTTTCACCAATGTGTTTTTTGGTGAGAAACCTTCTATTTCAAGGTTCTGTGCGTTTTCAGACAAGTACAATATGTACTTATAGTGTTTCTGATGAAATCCCTCCTTTTAATGCATTTTCTCACAGAAAACGAGTCTCTCGCCATGGGAACATGGCTTTTTTGAAAAAGCATATTCTGGTCGAGAAATCGTGTTTTAAGCAATAAAAACGACTCCCGGCCTTATTTAGTTCACATTTGTACTTTTGGTAAGCTAGCCCGTATTCATAACGCACTAAACCTTTTTATCGCGTTAAACGCCTTTTCTCGACGAGAAAAGCACAATTTCATCAAAAACAAACAAAACAAGAAAAATGAATCTATTCAACAAGTCTGCAACACGTCCTTAAGAGTTACATGATTTCACCCAATGTCAATGTGTAATTTCTCCAGTTCTGATCATTTTTTAGGTTTGTTGGTAGCTTGGTCAATGCCAAAACACAGTGAGATCTTTTTATGGCTTTAAACGCGTTTTCTCCTCGAGAGAAACATGATTTCACTAAAAACGTTATAGTTTAACCATGCCTGTTTGTACATGTGTGCAAACACTCAGAGCCTTAAGATAGGGGTTTCACCAATGTGTTTTTTGGTGAGAAACCTTCTATTTCAAGGTTCTGTGCGTTTTCAGACAAGTACAATATGTATTTATAGTGTTTCTGATGAAATCCCTCCTTTTAATGCATTTTCTCACAGAAAACGAGTCTCTCGCCATGGGAACATGGCTTTTTTGAAAAAGCATATTCTGGTCGAGAAATCGTGTTTTAAGCAATAAAAACGACTCCCGGCCTTATTTAGTTCACATTTGTACTTTTGGTAAGCTAGCCCGTATTCATAACGCACTAAACCTTTTTATCGCGTTAAACGCCTTTTCTCGACGAGAAAAGCACAATTTCATCAAAAACAAACAAAACAAGAAAAATGAATCTATTCAACAAGTCTGCAACACGTCCTTAAGAGTTACATGATTTCACCCAATGTCAATAAGTAATTTCTCCAGTTCTGATCATTTTTTAGGTTGTTGGTAGCTTGGTCAATGCCAAAACACAGTGAGATCTTTTTATGGCTTTAAACGCGTTTTCTCCTCGAGAGAAACATGATTTCACTAAAAACGTTATAGTTTAAACATGCCTGTTTGTACATGTGTGCAAACACTCAGAGCCTTAAGATAGGGGTTTCACCAATGTGTTTTTTGGTGAGAAACCTTCTATTTCAAGGTTCTGTGCGTTTTCCGACAAGTACAATATGTATTTATAGTGTTTCTGATGAAATCCCTCCTTTTAATGCATTTTCTCACAGAAAACGAGTCTCTCGCCATGGGAACATGGCTTTTTTGAAAAAGCATATTCTGGTCGGGAAATCGTGTTTTAAGCAATAAAAACGACTCCCGGCCTTATTTAGTTCACATTTGTACTTTTGGTAAGCTAGCCCGTATTCATAACGCACTAAACCTTTTTATCGCGTTAAACGCCTTTTCTCGACGAGAAAAGCACAATTTCATCAAAAACAAACAAAACAAGAAAAATGAATCTATTCAACAAGTCTGCAACACGTCCTTAAGAGTTACATGATTTCACCCAATGTCAATGTGTAATTTCTCCAGTTCTGATCATTTTTTAGGTTTGTTGGTAGCTTGGTCAATGCCAAAACACAGTGAGATCTTTTTATGGCTTTAAACGCGTTTTCTCCTCGAGAGAAACATGATTTCACTAAAAACGTTATAGTTTAACCATGCCTGTTTGTACATGTGTGCAAACACTCAGAGCCTTAAGATAGGGGTTTCACCAATGTGTTTTTTGGTGAGAAACCTTCTATTTCAAGGTTCTGTGCGTTTTCAGACAAGTACAATATGTATTTATAGTGTTTCTGATGAAATCCCTCCTTTTAATGCATTTTCTCACAGAAAACGAGTCTCGCCATGGGAACATGGCTTTTTTGAAAAAGCATATTCTGGTCGAGAAATCGTGTTTTAAGCAATAAAAACGACTCCCGGCCTTATTTAGTTCACATTTGTACTTTTGGTAAGCTAGCCCGTATTCATAACGCACTAAACCTTTTTATCGCGTTAAACGCCTTTTCTCGACGAGAAAAGCACAATTTCATCAAAAACAAACAAAACAAGAAAAATGAATCTATTCAACAAGTCTGCAACACGTCCTTAAGAGTTACATGATTTCACCCAATGTCAATGTGTAATTTCTCCAGTTCTGATCATTTTTTAGGTTTGTTGGTAGCTTGGTCAATGCCAAAACACAGTGAGATCTTTTTATGGCTTTAAACGCGTTTTCTCCTCGAGAGAAACATGATTTCACTAAAAACGTTATAGTTTAACCATGCCTGTTTGTACATGTGTGCAAACACTCAGAGCCTTAAGATAGGGGTTTCACCAATGTGTTTTTTGGTGAGAAACCTTCTATTTCAAGGTTCTGTGCGTTTTCAGACAAGTACAATATGTATTTATAGTGTTTCTGATGAAATCCCTCCTTTTAATGCATTTTCTCACAGAAAACGAGTCTCTCGCCATGGGAACATGGCTTTTTTGAAAAAGCATATTCTGGTCGAGAAATCGTGTTTTAAGCAATAAAAACGACTCCCGGCCTTATTTAGTTCACATTTGTACTTTTGGTAAGCTAGCCCGTATTCATAACGCACTAAACCTTTTTATCGCGTTAAACGCCTTTTCTCGACGAGAAAAGCACAATTTCATCAAAAACAAACAAAACAAGAAAAATGAATCTATTCAACAAGTCTGCAACACGTCCTTAAGAGTTACATGATTTCACCCAATGTCAATGTGTAATTTCTCCAGTTCTGATCATTTTTTAGGTTTGTTGGTAGCTTGGTCAATGCCAAAACACAGTGAGATCTTTTTATGGCTTTAAACGCGTTTTCTCCTCGAGAGAAACATGATTTCACTAAAAACGTTATAGTTTAAACATGCCTGTTTGTACATGTGTGCAAACACTCAGAGCCTTAAGATAGGGGTTTCACCAATGTGTTTTTTGGTGAGAAACCTTCTATTTCAAGGTTCTGTGCGTTTTCAGACAAGTACAATATGTATTTATAGTGTTTCTCATGAAATCCCTCCTTTTAATGCATTTTCTCACAGAAAACGAGTCTCTCGCCATGGGAACATGTCTTTTTTGAAAAAGCATATTCTGGTCGAGAAATCGTGTTTTAAGCAATAAAAACGACTCCCGGCCTTATTTAGTTCACATTTGTACTTTTGGTAAGCCAGCACGTATTCATAACGCACTAAACCTTTTTATCGCGTTAAACGCCTTTTCTCGACGAGAAAAGCACAATTTCATCAAAAACAAACAAAACAAGAAAAATGAATCTATTCAACAAGTCTGCAACACGTCCTTAAGAGTTACATGGTTTCACCCAATGTCAATGTGTAATTTCTCCAGTTCTGATCATTTTTTAGGTTTGTTGGTAGCTTGGTCAATGCCAAAACACAGTGAGATCTTTTTATGGCTTTAAACGCGTTTTCTCCTCGAGAGAAACATGATTTCACTAAAAACGTTATAGTTTAAACATGCCTGTTTGTACATGTGTGCAAACACTCAGAGCCTTAAGATAGGGGTTTCACCAATGTGTTTTTTGGTGAGAAACCTTCTATTTCAAGGTTCTGTGCGTTTTCAGACAAGTACAATATGTATTTATAGTGTTTCTGATGAAATCCCTCCTTTTAATGCATTTTCTCACAGAAAACGAGTCTCTCGCCATGGGAACATGGCTTTTTTGAAAAAGCATATTCTGGTCGAGAAATCGTGTTTTAAGCAATAAAAACGACTCCCGGCCTTATTTAGTTCACATTTGTACTTTTGGTAAGCTAGCCCTTATTCATAACGCACTAAACCTTTTTATCGCGTTAAACGCCTTTTCTCGACGAGAAAAGCACAATTTCATCAAAAACAAACAAAACAAGAAAAATGAATCTATTCAACAAGTCTGCAACACGTCCTTAAGAGTTACATGATTTCACCCAATGTCAATGTGTAATTTCTCCAGTTCTGATCATTTTTTAGGTTTGTTGGTAGCTTGGTCAATGCCAAAACACAGTGAGATCTTTTTATGGCTTTAAACGCGTTTTCTCCTCGAGAGAAACATGATTTCACTAAAAACGTTATAATTTAACCATGCCTGTTTCTACATATGTGCAAACACTCAGAGCCTTAAGATAGGGGTTTCACCAATGTGTTTTTTGGTGAGAAACCTTCTATTTCAAGGTTCTGTGCGTTTTCAGACAAGTACAATATGTATTTATAGTGTTTCTCATGAAATCCCTCCTTTTAATGCATTTTCTCACAGAAAACGAGTCTCTCGCCATGGGAACATGGCTTTTTTGAAAAAGCATATTCTGGTCGAGAAATCGTGTTTTAAGCAATAAAAACGACTCCCGGCCTTATTTAGTTCACATTTGTACTTTTGGTAAGCTAGCCCGTATTCATAACGCACTAAACCTTTTTATCGCGTTAAACGCCTTTTCTCGACGAGAAAAGCACAATTTCATCAAAAACAAACAAAACAAGAAAAATGAATCTATTCAACAAGTCTGCAACACGTCCTTAAGAGTTACATGATTTCACCCAATGTCAATGTGTAATTTCTCCAGTTCTGATCATTTTTTAGGTTTGTTGGTAGCTTGGTCAATGCCAAAACACAGTGAGATCTTTTTATGGCTTTAAACGCGTTTTCTCCTCGAGAGAAACATGATTTCACTAAAAACGTTATAGTTTAAACATGCCTGTTTGTACATGTGTGCAAACACTCAGAGCCTTAAGATAGGGGTTTCACCAATGTGTTTTTTGGTGAGAAACCTTCTATTTCAAGGTTCTGTGCGTTTTCAGACAAGTACAATATGTATTTATAGTGTTTCTGATGAAATCCCTCCTTTTAATGCATTTTCTCACAGAAAACGAGTCTCTCGCCATGGGAACATGGCTTTTTTGAAAAAGCATATTCTGGTCGAGAAATCGTGTTTTAAGCAATAAAAACGACTCCCGGCCTTATTTAGTTCACATTTGTACTTTTGGTAAGCCAGCACGTATTCATAACGCACTAAACCTTTTTATCGCGTTAAACGCCTTTTCTCGACGAGAAAAGCACAATTTCATCAAAAACAAACAAAACAAGAAAAATGAATCTATTCAACAAGTCTGCAACACGTCCTTAAGAGTTACATGATTTCACCCAATGTCAATGTGTAATTTCTCCAGTTCTGATCATTTTTTAGGTTTGTTGGTAGCTTGGTCAATGCCAAAACACAGTGAGATCTTTTTATGGCTTTAAACGCGTTTTCTCCTCGAGAG